>NW_027103506.1:0-157455 GCF_902728285.1 Clytia hemisphaerica
GGTAGCTTTGCAATATATCAAGGACTGAAAATGACGGACTTTTCTAAGTATTTGACTGAAAATGACGGACTTTTCTAAGTATTTGACGTATATTCATATGACGAAAAATGAGCGTTTAATTTTGTTAATAAGACATTCTTTTCTTTTATAAATATATATATGTAGCCAAATGACCCCTCTAAGCTGTTTCACCAGTTTCACCAGTTTCACCAGTTTCACCAGTTTCACGGATTTTACTGTACATATACATAGCCAAAAGACCCCTCTAAGCTGTTTCATCAGTTTCACCAGTTTCACCAGTTTCACGGATTTTCTTGTACATATACATAGCTAAAAGACCCCTCTAAGCTGTTTCACCAGTTTCACCAGTTTCACGGATTTTCTTGTACATATACATAGCCAAAAGACCCCTCTAAGCTGTTTCACCAGTTTCACCAGTTTCACGGATTTTCTTGTACTTACATAGAGCCAAAAGACCCCTCTAAGCTGTTTCACCAGTTTCACCAGTTTCACGGATTTTCTTGTACATATACATAGCCAAAAGACCCCTCTAAGCTGTTTCACCAGTTTCACCAGTTTCACGGATTTTCTTGTACTTACATAGAGCCAAAAGACCCCTCTAAGCTGTTTCACCAGTTTCACCAGTTTCACGGATTTTCTTGTACATATACATAGCCAAAAGACCCCTCTAAGCTGTTTCACCAGTTTCACCAGTTTCACGGATTTTCTTGTACTTACATAGAGCCAAAAGACCCCTCTAAGCTGTTTCACCAGTTTCACCAGTTTCACGGATTTTACTGTACATATACATAGCCAAAAGACCCCTCTAAGCTGTTTCACCAGTTTCACCAGTTTCACGGATTTTCTTGTACTTACATAGAGCCAAAAGACCCCTCTAAGCTGTTTCACCAGTTTCACCAGTTTCACGGATTTTCTTGTACATATACATAGCTAAAAGACCCCTCTAAGCTGTTTCACCAGTTTCACCAGTTTCACGGATTTTCTTGTACATATACATAGCCAAAAGACCCCTCTAAGCTGTTTCACCAGTTTCACCAGTTTCACCAGTTTCACCAGTTTCACGGATTTTCTTGTACATATACATAGCTAAAAGACCCCTCTAAGCTGTTTCACCAGTTTCACCAGTTTCACGGATTTTCTTGTACATATACATAGCCAAAAGACCCCTCTAAGCTGTTTCACCAGTTTCACCAGTTTCACGGATTTTCTTGTACTTACATAGAGCCAAAAGACCCCTCTAAGCTGTTTCACCAGTTTCACCAGTTTCACGGATTTTACTGTACATATACATAGCCAAAAGACCCCTCTAAGCTGTTTCACCAGTTTAACCAGTTTCACGAACTTATTTATTTCAATTGTAAGCCTTATGTTATAAGAATTAAATCAATAGCTCTTGATAGACGGTGATATACCTTTCGGTAATTAGTTCTTATAAAGTAAACAAGGGATGAGGTGCGATATGAGTATATTTATTTTTCTTATAAGCATATACTTTATAAGAATCAAATCAATAACTCTTGATAGACGGTGATATACTTTTCGGTGATTAGTTCTTATAAAGTAAACGATGGATGACGTGCAATATGAGCATATTTGTTTTTTTTATAAGCATATACTTTATAAGAATCAAGTCAATAACTCTTGATAAACGGTGATATACCTTTCGGTAATTAGTTCTTATAAAGTTAACAAGGGATGACGGGCAATATGAGTATATCTATTTTTCTTATAAGCATATACTTTATAAGAATCAAATCAATAACTCTTGATAGACGGTGATATACCTTTCGGTAATTAGTTATTATAAATTAAACAAGGGATGGCGTGCAATATGAGCATATTTATTTTTCTTATAAGCATATACTTTATAAGAATCAAATCAATAACTCTTGATAGACGGTGATATACCTTTCGGTAATTAGTTCTTATAAAGTAAACAAGGGATGGCGTGCAATATGAGCATATTTTTTTTTTTATAAGCATATACTTATAAGAATCAAGTCAATAACTCTTGATAAACGGTGATATACCTTTCGGTAATTAGTTCTTATAAAGTTAACAAGGGATGACGGGCAATATGAGCATTTTTTTTTTTATAAGCATATACTTTATAAGAATCAAGTCAATAACTCTTGATAAACGGTGATATACCTTTCGGTAATTAGTTCTTATAAAGTTAACAAGGGATGACGGGCAATATGAGCATTTTTTTTTTATAAGCATATACTTTATAAGAATCAAGTCAATAACTCTTGATAGACGGTGATATACCTTTCGGTAATTAGTTCTTATAAAGTAAACAAGGGATGGCGTGCAATATGAGCATATTTGTTTTTTTTATAAGCATATACTTTATAAGAATCAAGTCAATAACTCTTGATAAACGGTGATATACCTTTCGGTAATTAGTTCTTATAAAGTTAACAAGGGATGACGGGCAATATGAGTATATCTATTTTTCTTATAAGCATATACTTTATAAGAATCAAATCAATAACTCTTGATAGACGGTGATATAGCTTTCGGTAATTAGTTATTATAAATTAAACAAGGGATGGCGTGCAATATGAGCATATTTATTTTTCTTATAAGCATATACTTTATAAGAATCAAATCAATAACTCTTGATAGACGGTGATATACCTTTCGGTAATTAGTTCTTATAAAGTAAACAAGGGATGGCGTGCAATATGAGCATATTTTTTTTTTTATAAGCATATACTTTATAAGAATCAAATCAATAACTCTTGATAAACGGTGATATACCTTTCGGTAATTAGTTCTTATAAAGTTAACAAGGGATGACGGGCAATATGAGCTTTTTTTTTTTATAAGCATATACTTTATAAGAATCAAGTCAATAACTCTTGATAAACGGTGATATACCTTTCGGTAATTAGTTCTTATAAAGTAAACAAGGGATGGCGTGCAATATGAGCATATTTATTTTTCTTATAAGCATATACTTTATAAGAATCAAATCAATAACTCTTGATAAACGGTGATATACCTTTCGGTAATTAGTTCTTATAAAGTTAACAAGGGATGACGGGCAATATGAGCATTTTTTTTTTTATAAGCATATACTTTATAAGAATCAAGTCAATAACTCTTGATAAACGGTGATATACCTTTCGGTAATTAGTTCTTATAAAGTAAACAAGGGATGGCGTGCAATATGAGCATATTTATTTTTCTTATAAGCATATACTTTATAAGAATCAAATTAATAACTCTTGATAGACGGTGATATACCTTTCGGTAATTAGTTCTTACAAAGTAAACAGCCTTTGTTCTCAAATTGGTCTTATTTTTTAGCGTTTTTGAGCCTCGCTACATACATGAGGATAGGGAAATAAGTACTTTTATCAAAGCCTTCTCAAAACGTGTTTGAATAAATTTCCAAAGCAAGTCTCTTCACACGAGTTTTTTTTTGGGTTTGAACAAAACCTGGTCCACCTCTCTGGCCCGGGCCATATGGCCTACGCTTGGCCTACCCTTTGGCCCACCTTCAAAGATTTTTTTTACCGATTTTATTCTTGGACAACCAGGTTATAATGATATGCGTGCGTCGGGATGCACTATAATTTTATTATGATTTCATCATAAAGTGCGTTGGCGTTATTGCATCAGCCGTTTTACGACAAACAATTGGTCGAATCTTCTAAATGCTCTAAAAATTAAACGCTATTTTTATAAAAATAGTGTAGTTTAGATAAGTGTCAAGTATTCTTCAGAAAATGCCAAAATTGAGGGTGAAATATTCTTAACGTAGGTCTTGTCTGACCAAGCTATAAGACCCTTAAAATTTTTAGCTATAGCACCAGAAGTCAGCCTAATTAGTAGCGCATTGTGCTCTTGCACTAGGGATCTCGAGTTCGAGTCGGGTTCGGGTTGTTTATCGGGTCAATTCCAAAGTTTTTTGCCAGGTTTTGATATTTTATGTTTTTTCGGGTGAAGATTCCAAAAAAAGGGGTCAGAAGTTCTATAAAATGTTGAAGAAACGGCGCTACGGGGTTTGTCGGCCCGAAATTTTGACATGATTACACTTTTTATTTCTTACGTCAAGCGTAATTTCCCATTTCACTTTTCTTGTTTTCAGGTCGGACATGTTCTTAAGATGTTTTATAAATTAATATTCTGATAATAAAAAAAGCTGTACCTGATTTTGGATAAATCTAAAATGTTACTTATACAGTATGTATTAATAAAAGCAGGTCAACAACTTCAAAGTGCTATGATTTTTAAGTCTTTCATTATTTAGAACAATATTTAAACCGCTATATAGGATTTCTTTCCAAAAATATAACATCTACTTTACAATCCGTGTTCGTCGAAATACGTAGTTATTTAAAAGAAATCAGGTTTAAATTGGTAGTATAAAGTACCATAATTTACTTATGTTTAGTGAGTGCGGTCGCCATTTTGTCTTTCCTTCCTCTCACTCACTCTTTGGAAAATAACAGACTAGACATTTTTTATGGTTAAAAGGATAGAATATTTTTGGATCCCCAAAACTCTAACACTAACAGAGACTTAAACAAAATGGAAATCAAATTCGAGTCAAAACATCAAAAGATAATTTACCTCGCTACACTATGGTAACTTATGGATTCACACCTCGAACTCCTTGCAAGAAAATTACATTTGATGAGAATAAGAAGCTCTAATTTTAAATAGTATTTTTCGAAATTCACGCAAATTTGCCTCGACTTTCACGCAATACTTTAGGCGTACAAACTTTCGCGAGCAGAAACTTTCGCGATTTTCACGAATTGTGGCCCTTTTCGCGAAAGTAAATGTCTCTAAAAATTTTAGGAAGGGCCATTCGCGAAAGTTTATGAACATTTCCATCGCGACCACTCCTTTGCTGACCTTGAGGTGATGATCCTAGAAAGTGAAAATTTGCCACACATACCAACTTTGCCAAATTCACAATTTCAATGTCAAAAGATCACAGCTTTATGGCAAATTTGTACATCGCTACGCCACCATTATGATTTCCGTTTTGTGATGCTTAGTCAGCAGTTTTCTGTCGGCGTTTGTAAAGCGAACGATTTTTTAACCAATCAAAATTGCCGATCGCATTGTTTTGCTTTAGCATTGGAAGGTCTTCTATTTTTCAAAATCTTTGGCAAAAGTGGCAAAATTGGAGCGAAAAGAACACAGGTCTCATGGGAACAGTGTTTTGTATGGAGACGTATGGAGGTAAGTTCCAAAAATGCCAAGAATGCCAGATTCACCACATCTTTTTTATTTGGCATTTATGGCACTCAAATTTTGCCAACTTTGCCAAATTTCTGTCAATCGAATGCAAAATAATTGGCAAACAGGGCAAAATTGGCATATTTTGAAGTCAATCGAATTGGCTGTAATTGTTAAACGTCTTTGTTATTCAAAAAAACTGAAGATGCTCTAAGAGAGAGCGAAATATTTTAAACCAGTATGTTTTTATTCTGGGTTTTACTTCGTCCGCAATGCTGAATTGAAAGTTTATGCTCGCGAAAAATTCTTGACAAAATAGAAAATCTGTAAAACTTCCAACTTTGAATAAATAGTAACTTTTATGGCACTTTTTAGCCTGCTAAAAGACTACTAAGTCAAAGGACAAATGTTTCAAGCTAATCCAAGAAGTACTTGTCCCTCTAAGCCATTTTTCATGTGAAAATTCTCAATTTTACGTCTTGATTCGCGAAAGTTTATGCTCGCGAAAAATATTTTTCCGTTAAATTCGCGAAAGTAAATGTCGTGAATTTCGCGATTTTTCGTCCTCGCGAAAGTTTGTACGCCTAAAGTAACCCGATTTTTCATAAAATCGGAAAACTTATCGAGAAAAAATCGGGGAAACATTGTAAAATTGGGAAAAACTACACATAATCGGTGGGAAAAAAGGGAAAATTCACGTTTTCACGCACAAAATAGCCCAGATTAATGCATTCATGTTATACGCATTTCTTTTTTAAGTTTATCACATTCATGCAACCGAAAATGCCCATTCACGCATTCACACAAACCGCTACCCCCTGGCTAGCACAGATATCTGTAAGGCCCGAAGAGCTAGATAGGCAACTTTAAGCTTTCTCCAGCAAAAAGATTTGGCTTTTTAAATTTAGTGCCGATGGATAGGATCTAGCATTTTAATTCATTGTTTTTCGAGCGCGAAATAAAAAAAAGTAGGTGGCAAACGCTATTTCGCATCTCTTAAACTGAAATTGTTTGTTGTCGCGTGATTTCTTTGATAGGAAATCCTACCAAAACTTGCTTCACTTTTCGATAGAGGCAGCGGATCTAGCCCTTCGGGCTTTACAGATTTTTGTGGGTGCTAGCCTAATATTGGCTACTTTTCTAGGCTGTTTGAAAAAGACCTCCCGGTGCTCATGAGTGCTCCAACACGGTGGAAAGATCAAGTCAACAGATGCCAAGCTCGCTCGACCCGGTAACTGTTTAGGCATACCCTTAAAAGTCAAGAATTTCAGTTACCGTACTACTTCGAATAAACGCCCCTCCGTTGAGGAAAAATTTTCAAACTACGCCCCCCTCCCCCTTTAGGAGGGGTGTTTATTTGAAACAAGTAGCTGTAAGGAAGTATAATATAAGAGAGAACTTAGACATACCATAATAATTGTTTTCTTTTAATATTCGAACTGATTACGGCCCGTTTTACATCGCTAAATTGGCATACCTTATCGGGGAAAACTTCGCCGGGGAAAAATTCGTCACTTGCTGGTAGTTGGTAAACGCATTGCCGGGGAAAATTTTCGTCGGGGAAAATATTCGTCACTTGTCCAAAATTTCGTCACTTTTCCCCGATAAGGTATTTGTACTCGAATAATAACACGGTCAACCTTTTTCAGACACCTCTATTTTTATAGTTCTGTAACACAAATTTTGAATTGGTAGAAATCCTTCACGACAATTACCATAAATGGGGCCCCCATAAAAGGCATGAAAAGGTTTAGAATTTTTCGTACGTTTGTTTTCAGCTTTTATCTGACATACTTTTAGAGGTTTAAAATATAATTACAAGGAGAAATTGAAAAACAAATGATACCTAATATTTGTCTAATTTCTAGAGCGGTGTACATATGAAAACAAACACAAGAGTGCTCTCAGATCTCTTCGCAAAAAAGTTTCAGTGCAACGTCAGTTATACAAGTTATGAATACTACGTAGAGCAAAAACTGCGTAACATAGTAAAAAGACTTCAAAGTTACATACTTTTTTATAAGAATACTAGAATATTAGTCGAGGTTGGGCGTGAAGTTTATAAGAACTTGAATTGAAAACAGGTATCAAATTATTCTTTATATAGTCATATAGTCATAAAGCCGCCACGAGAAGTTTGATTCGCTAGAAATAATCCAGATGAAACTCGACGAACTACCTTACACTAAAGGTGCGCCCTGTTTGTTATGGAACCTGTTCAATTAAAAAGCTTATAGCAACTTTACTTAAATTATTTTCACTTTTTAATCAATATTACAATGACAAATTTAAAAACTTCCAAGTAAACATGGAAATGTAAAAGCATAAATATAAACTTTGAAGAGAGCTCACGATATTCTAAATGCCTGACAAATTGCGTCAAAATACATTAGATTTAGAGTGTTTTGAGAATAGCATCGTACCATTGACGGCTGCTCTTTGAATGTTTAATCTTGGAATAAATTTCTCTTGGCGTCTTTGGGTCGATTTGAAAATATTTGGCTTTTAGTTTTGAGGCTTCCTTGCAGAAGAGCTCATGCCGGTAACATAGTCTTTCCTTAGATTCGTTTGAAAGTATACTGTAAAGCAAAATAGTCTCGACGTCGGACCATTTGCCTTGGATAGGGTCCTCTCCGATATTTCTTACGTATTGTCCATCAGGAACCCTTGCAGTCGACAATTCTGGTTTTGACCTTTTTCTTGATTTCGTCTGCTGGGGAACTCGAATTCCATAAGTATTCCCACACTTTTTGCAAATGCAAGCACTGGTACATGGCCGTTTAGCTATGTAGCAGGGACATTTCGTCTTGTGAAAGTTATCATCAATACAAGCGACGTCTGATTTCGACGAACGACCACAGGAACAAGAGGCTTTCAACTTTTTGGATGGTGGCTCCATGATTTGTTCTTCACATACGTCAGCGTAGGTGTTTCCATGTTGAGCTATGTAAAGCCAGTATAATGGTGTAGTGCAGGTTGATGGAAAATATGGGAAAACTGGCAAAAATTGATGGTTGGTAATCAGGATTATCGTAATGCCTATAAAATTGCAAATCGATTGAATAGTAGAGCATTTATTCTCCTTCAGCAAAAGAACGTTATCCTCGACTTTATTTGTGACTCCTTTCAAACTTAACATAGTCCTTGTAGAGACATCACACTTTTCGATCAGTATTTTCATTTGATTGGCAGCCACAACAATAAGATTTTCGGGAGTGACAGAAATTTTAGAAAAGCCGAGTTTAGATACGTTTTCAACTTCACCGCCATGTGGAATTTCGGTGTCCTTAGCGAAGCCACACAGCTCAAGGACATTCATGTTTGGAATGAACCGTTTAATCATTCGAGACGTGTATATTCTCGGGACCAGAGGATGATCGAAAACGATACTTCGACGGTTTGTCCATTTACCAGGAGGTTCCAGAACTCTCGCAATAGACTGGCGCTGGAGTCCTCCAAGCCCAAACGATTGTTCTTTTCGTTCGCCATCAGATTTCGAACAGACTTTTCTAAAAAGAAAATGTGAAGTATAAAAAGAAACATCCTCAATGTTCAAAATGCACTTCTTCATTCCTAACAACTCATGTATAAAATGATCAATAAACAAAAAATTTCTTGGACCATTACATAGCGGGTGGACGAACCTTTCCAGGAGGATAAAAAGTTAAATTCTAAAGGTTCCAGGGGATATAAGACCAACTTTAGGTCGTCCACCCTCATTTTAAGGTATAACAAGCAATACTTTTATTGACTATTTATTTACTTTTATGCATTTAAAACATATAATTGATATCTACGTAAGCATGACCGTTAAAACAATCATTCAGAATACAAATAGGATATACAATACGATTTATTAAAATTCTTCGTTCGTTTTCATCATTGATTGTCCCCCGTGGCCATTGGGTGGTATTAAGGGAAGGGGTTGGAAGGTAGAAAATATCTCATCTAAAATTTGAGTAATTTAGTTAGGAACATCGATCTAAGTTTATAAATTAAAAGTGATTCTTATGGATAAAGATTCAAATTTGTGCAATAAATCATAAAAAATGAATGAGCCAATCTTGAGAAAAATTAATAACAAGTGATTGCTATCGAATTTGACCTATTTTTCCATAAATACACGTCTAGCAACCAAAATTTCATGTCTTAACACAAATATTCTTTTAAATTAAGCTTTCACGAAAAAAAAAATTGATTAACTAGGTTAAGAACATTGATACATGCTTATAAATAGTGATTCTTTTAGATAAAGAAGCGTTTTTTGAGCCAAAAAATAAAAAATTCGAATGGGCCAATCCCGAGAAAACCTAAGAACAGACGGACGGACATACACAGGTTTTTAATTTATAAGGTAGGTCCAAAAAGAATTCTTTCCAAGGGTCATTTTGAAAAATTTGCCATATTTGCGGATATCCGCACATTTCCAAGAGTTTATTTTGACTTTGAGTTTTAGAACATTCTAAAGGAAAACAGAATATTATTATACAAACCTTGTACTGTCATTCTCACTGGCACCCTTTTTGGAGAGTTCAATACTTCTTTTAACGTTCCAACGATGAAAAAAAACTGTTAACAGAGCCTTTGCAAGCTTGGGTCCAACAACATGACCTTTGATGAATTTGTTCAATTGTCTATAAAGAGATAAAAAGGAAAAGGTTTTATTTTTACATAAGTGGTTTTTCTTTATATCAGACACATATTTCATATCCTCTTTCTGACCTATCTTGCTCCACATACGCATCAACCCAATGTGAAAAGCTTGTGAATTAAAATTGATGAGTAAGCAATAATGCGCTCTTCCGAAAAAAATGTGTTCATTGGGGGTGGAGGATATCTTATTTTTCAATGAATTACCCCTGGACATTTTCATTTTTCACTCCATGGACATGGGGTATACCCCCCTCTTTTTTGGGACCCCTGGACAATTCATCCTCCACCCTCATGAAGGGATTCTTTCTGAAAGAGCCCAATACAGAATCCATCCAGCTTACTTTAAAATATCTTTTACACGTTTGCTGCCAACTATGAGTACACTAGTAGTAGATGGATGGGTCAAAATAATAACACATTACTTCTTAAGGGCAATAATTTTTAAAACAATTTAAAGGTATTTGAAGCAAGTAAAGCTTTCAATGAAATGCCAAGAGGACAATTTTTTTAGGACTCAGCAGTGAACATGTTTAGACACAGAAAGTCCTAGGGTATCCTATGGTTGCAGGCTTATTGGTGTGTGCTGTATGAGTTTTAACCCTCAGAACCTTAGATGGACTGAAAAGGAGAAAACAATCAAAAATTTGGTGAATTTGACAATTGAGCTAATTTGACTGAATTTTGATCTTTCAAGAAGCAGAAGTTGAAAAACTATTTTTCCACACCTTTGAAAATTTTCTAATTTGTAAACATTAACAGGTTCTTTTAGGACATCAAATATGAACCCTTTCAGAAAGATTGGTTACATCCACCCTAAGTAGAAATTAGGAATAAAAGTTTTGGGGTGCTTTGTGATAAAAGTGGGGCTTAATACTAACTTGTGTAGGTTTTCATTAGATCCAGATGTACAATTGGGAGGGATGCCAGAAAGACACCCTTTCACCACATGGTGTCTCAGATTGATTATGGCTATTTGGGTATCAGCAGTAATTAGCGATCGACAAGTTACGTGCTCTTCCATAGCCATCCAATGATTTACAATGTTATTTAGTCTTTTAAGAATAACATCTGGGGAGGCAGTGTCCTCTAATCTTTCCTTACCAGTATCTCCTAAATGAAATTTAAATATGTTTAGTAATACAGGATAAGTAATTTTTAAATAACAAAAGACTGGAATTAAATCTTGCAAAGAAAAATAACACACAGCTCAAAGTTTGATTTTAGCTTTCCTCTCTCTAATATGGAAATGTTTAGATTTAGAACATTTTAGTTCTCTATTTCTATTTCTATTTGGTTGAGTTGCAGGAAGCTTTAGAGGCCTATTCTCGCAACTATAGAGGCTTACTAATGAGCGCCCCGTCAGCACCTTGAACTGACTATCCAATTCCCCTCACATGGCATGGGTTGACCCGGGCGAAAGAACGTATATTCACTTGCCAAGTGAACTTCCGTGAGTGGGAATCGAACCCTGGCCTCCTGCACAGAATCCAAGGTCGACTACCACTATACCGCAGCACCTCAAGTAACTTTAAAACTTTGGAAATCTAACTAAAAACATACCTTCCTTGCGAAGCAAATGTTTCAAATCGTTGCACATTTCTTTGTGAAAAGGATGATCTTTACGTAGGGTTTCAGTAATTCGTTGAAGTCCATGAAATGGATCCAGTTTTATGAAGATGTCTTCACCAAAAACACTGTGGATTTTGTTAGCCCACTTACAACAAATGTCAAGTATTATCATTCCTATGTCAGTTTGAGAATCAATCTTTTCAAGTAAATCTCTGACAAAGTCAAACTGTTCTTTTTGAGTAAAATGCCAACTAATTATTTCTTTGTTCTCATTAAGCACTATGAAGAGCGAGTTGAATAGTTTCACCCACTCTTTGGTATCTCCTTGGCGCTTCATTCCAACATTTGCAGAGACCTGAAAAAAGTTGAAAGGCTAGTTAGAAAACTTAGCCACCTTCAGTAAATTTTGCATAAAATTCTACTTTATCTGCTTTGATTTTTATCTATTTTTTTTTCAAATACCTTAAGGGAACTTATTTTGGCGGGAACTAATTTTGGCGAGTCAACGAAATTTTCAATTTTGGCGAATGACAGCGTAAATCTGTTCTATTTTGCCTTATTTTGAGCAATTTTTATGAATTTCAAGGGTTATTTAGGCAAGGAAACAAAAAATTTAATTTTGGCAGGAACTTATTTTGGCGAGTGAGCAAAATATTTCATTTTGAAAATGCCTTTGAGACTGTTTGATACCACGAGGAAATTAAATTTCAAAACCACTGACTTTTCCTTAGGTCACTTTTTCAGAATGTTCATAACTCAAAAGTCTTTACACCTTTTACTTTTCAAACCACATTTAACTCCACATAAAGTAAGGGAATGGTCAGCAAGTATTTAGTACCGTAACTTGGTCCACACCCCACCTCTAATTTCAACACCGTTTTTATCAGCTGAAGTTTATAGAAAGGTTGAAACTGTTTTTATTTGCTTAGTGATCAGAAAAATAATCCTTTAAAAGGATGAAAAATTTTCAATCAGTGATTCAAGCTTCCTTTCTCTAAAGAAGGGTGTCGGAATTAGACGAGGGATGTCGACATTAGATATTATACTTTGTGAGCACTTCCTATGTGACTAAATTCACAAAATAAATATTTAGAAAATTTACCTTAAATGTATGATCAACAGTGAGAATTTGTGATGCAATGGACAGCATATTTGAGGTAAAAAATTTCTCATTTTTATCAAACCAAGCCAAGAACAGATCTTGCAGAAAATTGTTTTTGGGGACCATTCCAAGAAGAATTGACTCTATTTCCTTAAATTCATCTTCATTAACCGTATTGAAAGGTATTTCGTGCTTCATTTTCGTCAATGATGCGATGGTCCTTTCGACCAAGATTTCGTGTATTTGAGGGAAAGATAATCCATTGGCAACGTAGCTGCACAAGTTGACAAAAAAGGCATTTTTAGCAGAAAACTTCTGGGTAAATGTTACTTCTGAGACACCACAATGCTGAGCCAGAAGTTTCTTGTCTGTAGTCCTCCAATTACTTGAACACAAAGTGCACTTGTACTCCCTCGAAACCAAAAGCGAAGGTCCAGTGATGTCAATGCATTGTCTTGGAAGCCTTGAGGAATACGTTCCATCTGTCCAAATGTCAGTTGGTATTAGTGGCTGCATATGAACAGGGCATAAAACTTTTGACCCTCTAAATGGGTCCCAAACGGTGATTTCAGGAACGAAATAGCCAAGTAGATCATTAGGTTTGAAAAAATGTCTTGAATTAAATGTTGGACAGTCTGTTAATGTGTCTTTATAACGTAGGATGCATAACTTAATTGCTTCAGTCCAAGCTTTAGGAATAAACATAATTCTTCTACCTTCACTCTTTCTCTTCTCACATTTGAATGTTTTTTATATTTCATATATCTGCTCGCGCGTTAAGAATTTGGATTTTCAAAATTCTACTTCCTCTCCACCAAAATGAACTTAGCGTCATATTGGTAGCGTCATATTCAGATTCGTAGCGTCATATTCACATTCAAATCGAAAGTGCTATCAAAAAGTGTTCTGGCCAACTTGGATCAAACTGTATGGGTTCCAATTATAGAACGGACGGATGCCACACCCATTGGTGACCTTTCAAAGAAAAAATGAAGTTTATAGCTATTTCCGTTCCTGAGATCGGATGCGGAACGTACTGCTTGGTGACATTTCCGAAAGTGTGGAAAAGTATAATTCCAGTGTTCTGGCCAACTTGGATCAAACTGTATGGGTTCCAATTATAGAACGGACGGATGCCACACCCATTGGTGACCTTTTAAAGAAAAAATAAAGTTTATAGCTATTTCCGTTCCTGAGATCGGATGCGGAACGTACTGCTTGTTGACATTTCCGAAAGTGTGGAAAAGTGGGATTCGAGTTTTCTGGCCAACTTGGATCAAACTGTATGGGTTCCAATTATAGAACGGACAGATGCCACACCCATTGGTGACCTTTTAAAGAAAAAATGAAGTTTATAGCTATTTCCGTTCCTGAGATCGGATGCGGAACGTACTACATGGTGAAGTTTCCGAAAGTGTGGAAAAGTGGAATTCCAGTGTTCTGGCCAACTTGAATCAAACTGTATGGGTTCCAATTATAAAACGGACGGATGCCACACCCATTGGTGACTTTTCAAAGAAAAAATGAAATTCATAGCTATTTCTGTTCCTGAGATCGGATGCGGAACGTACTGCTTGGTGACATTTCCGAAAGTGTGGAAAAGTATAATTCCAGTGTTCTGGCCAACTTGGATCAAACTCTATGGGTTCCAATTATAGAATGGACGGATGCAACACCCATTGGTGACCTTTTAAAGAAAAAATGAAGTTTATAGCTATTTCCGTTCCTGAGATCGGATGCGGAACGTACTACATGGTGAAGTTTCCGAAAGTGTGGAAAAGTGGAATTCTAGTGTTCGAAGATAGAGGTCAAGTCTGGATACATAGGTCGAAAGAAGTCACAGTGGAATCGTAGAAATCGCGATAAGAATTGTTACTGTATTTTACTATTGTCAATGGTCGGTTGGTGGCTGAGTGCGACAGTTGATTTACGATAGAAATGCTGAAAATCATAAAATTTTATGTTTCCAATGAGCAAATATAGAATATCGCAATCGGTTCAAATAGAATGAAACAATATTGATAAATTACTTTAAGCGTATATGCAGTATCGAATGTTAGTGATTGTAAAGAAAACTTTCGAATCCATTCGACTTTTTGTTAATAAAGACTGAAAATGACGACAATTTACAATAATTTGAAAATCAATGAATATAAGCTGCATTAGGGATAAGCGATACATCAATTGTAATAATTTCAAAATAGAAATATATCCACATGTGACTTATGATATCAACCAAAATGCATACCACATATAAAGATGAATCAATTCACTTGCAATGCACTACCATGTCAATTTCTATATTGTCTATTTTATTAACTCTGTGACAGTCTTTTTGATTTTTGAGTAGGCAAATGAAGAACAACAAGCAACATGCTGAACGGACCTACCTGGTGACCAAAATCAGATAAAAATAGGACAAATAGCAAGAGAGTAAGAAAGTGTAATGAGCAGCTTGAATATAGGCACTTTTCTGCCCAAATTTGCTCAAAAAATTATTTTTTCGAAAATCAGGCTCCATCAGAAATTAAATATTACCATTTTATAGCACTATGCAAAAAATAAAAAAAAAACACCAAGCCAATCTCGAGAAATGCTCATTTTCCCTAAATATGACAAAAGGGAGTTTCCCCAAATAAGAAAATCCGATTTTTACAGCCAAAAAATTTTTTCCGGAAAAAACAGCTTGAGTTACGTTTTAGAGATACTTGCCTTTTATCTTTATCAAAAAAATTGAAAAAACAAATGAAGCAATTTCAAACAAAGTCCAGAAAACCCCATTTTTAGGCACATTTTGGCCAAAATTTGCCCCAAAAAATTATTTTTTGAAAATCGGGCTTCATCAGATTTTAAAGATTACCATTTTACATCAAAGTGCAAAAAATCAGAAAAGAATATTGATCCAATTGCGAGAAATGTTCTTTTTCCCTAAAAATGATATAAGGGAATTTCCCCAAATAAGAAAATCCAAGTTTTACGGCCAAAGAAAATTTTCCGGAAAAAAGGCTTCAATCATGTTTTAGAGAACCTTGCCTTTTATCTTTGTCCAAAAAATTTGAAAAAACTAATGAGGCAATTTCACGCAGAGTCCAGAAAACCCCATTTTTAGGCACATTTTGGCCCAAATTTGCGAAAATCCGTATTTAACGACGAAAAAAAATTTTCCGAGAAAAATCACTTCAGCCACATTTTAGGGTACCTTGCACTCTATCTTTCTGCCAAAAATCAGGAAAAACTAATGAAGCAATTTTGCACACAGTCCAAAAAACCTTATTTTTAGGTAGTTTTTGGCCCAAATTTGCCCCCAAATTTTTTTTTCAAAAATCGGGCTCCGTCACTTTTTAGGCATTGCTATTTTGTATCATTGTACAAAAATTTTAAAAAAACTAATGAGCCAATCCCGAAAAAAGCTGCTAACAGGAAAATGGTAAAAGGGAATTTCCCCAAAAAACGAAAATCCGTATTTTACGACGAAAAAAAAATTTCCGAGAAAAATTACTTCAGCCACATTTTAGGGTACCTTGCACTCTATCTTTCTGCCAAAAATCAGGAAAAACTAATGAAGCAATTTTGCACAAAGTCCAAAAAACCTTATTTTTAGGTAGTTTTTGGCCTAAATTTGCGAAAATCCGTATTTGACGACGAAAAAAAATTTTCCGAGAAAAATTACTTCAGCCACATTTTAGGGTATCTTGCACTCTATCTTTCTGCCAAAAATCAGGAAAAACTAATGAAGCAATTTTGCACAAAGTCCAAAAAACCTTATTTTTAGGTAGTTTTTGGCCCAAATTTGCCCCCAAAATTTTTTTTCAAAAATCGGGCTCCGTCACTTTTCAGGCATTGCTATTTTGTATCATTGTGCAAAAAATAAAAATAAACTAATGAGCCAATCCCGAGAAAAGCTTGTAACAGACGAACGGACAACGGTCAAATTAAATGACCTCCCGGTAGGTCCAAAAAGAATACAAGAAAACGAAGAAAATTATTTTGTTTTGAATATAGTAATTATGAAAATAAAAGAACAATGATTGCTGTAAAAATAGGAATAAATAATACAAAAATTAAAATAATACTTTAAAGGCCATATCCATTACCCTGAGTATCAGAGGTTAAGTTTTCAAAGAATATATTAACCTCTGAAGACCAATAATAGAAATTTTATCGCGCATGTGTCAATCTAATCACTGTAGAAAAAAATCAAAGATGAAGAGCAAATATTACCATATTAATATCTAGCAGACTGTATCAGTATGCAGTTTACTATTTACGAATTCCCCAGAAACCTCCAAGTGTAATTGAAATGAGTTTCTTTCAAAAGAAATCTTTTACATGATCCCCAAATGTATAACAGTAATTACTAAACTTTTAATTATGGAAATGTCACTTTAATTTAATCGAAATAATAGACAGACTCTATGTTATGATTCTCTATCACTGACTCTTTTTACAAAGCATTGATGACTTTTTTAAGTTGTGTTTTCAACGACGGGAATAAAAATATCAACTTTGAACTTTATCCAAGATCTTATCCAAGAAGTGATTAATTTTTCAGTTAGGTCGAATTTGCTAAAGGAGCAAAGGGCTACTGTACCCTTTTTATTTGAGATAACGTTTTTTACTTCCTGCAATTTCGACCACTCAAAACTAATCATTAGAAAGTTTAAGTCATCCACCACCCCAGTTTCCGAACCCACCCACCCTTGTCCAGCCGGAAATCGCCTCTAACAGGTATTTTGAGCTAGCATATGGCGCTTTTTCATTGAGACTGTGTGGCGAGAATCGATTAGCTGAAACAAAAAAATTGATAGGAAAATATTACTGACTCCCAAAACAGTTGTCAAAGCGTTTACGACCCTTTGAATTTGGAGTTGATTGCAGCATGGTTGACAAAATTTAATTGAAAGTAATTATAAGTCAGTCGTTTTTAAAAACAGTTCTCCAACAGTGGAGGCAGTTCTTTCATTTTATGCAAAAACCGAACCATTTCACTGCTGATAAATGTTGATGCTCTGAATGCTATTTTATTGCAAACAATTTATTTTCGGTGTATCTTTGGTTTAATTGGTCATTAAGCCAAGAGAGCTCTACCCCTCTCTTAGAGAACAAAAGGTTTAATGACCAATTTTCGACGTTAAATCTGAAATCTTAATATGAAGCGATCAAAATCTGATGTTAAGCACGAATCTTCATTGTATATTTTTTACAACCCTTAGAAATTTATGAAAAGGACCATTGATGAGAACCATTTATCTATCTAGCGTAGTGAAAAAGCACCCATAGTCAGCGATAATTTGATTCCAGATAAGTCAAAGTAATGGGATGGAATAGAAAAAGTGCTTCTTTGATTACCCGAAGTGTTCTGATCGTGTCTATTGAAAACTCTTTTGTTTTAGCTTTAATTTGGTCGTTACAAAAAGTTCAGAAAAAAACAGCTCGTCATGCGAAGAGGGCTGGTTTCTATATGCTGTGTTTATAAAAGTGGTTTTACGTTTTTCGTTTTTGATCCATTACTTTTTAAACTTTCAGTATCCAGTAACAAATTTTACACTAACTTGTAGTCTAAAAAATTCTCATCACAATGATAGCAAATTATTTCTAAAAAAATTGATAGAAATTCATCAAGGACAGATTTGATTTCTTATTTTCGTGCACTTTAGCTTTTAATCTAATTATGCGGTCATGATTTTTTTTTTTTTTTCTTTTAAACAGGCAAAATATAATTTATTCTTTAATATATACTGTAGGATATACTGTTAAATTTCACAATGGTTTTGGAAAAATTTTAAAAATATTTGATGAAAACCACCTAACAAAATTCGTTATATGTTATATTCAATAAATTCAAATAGAACATAAATGTTCACAGTCGCTTGAACTTTTGGAGAGTGAAGGAAGGTTATCTTTGCTCCATGGAGTTCGACTGCCCGGAGGCACAAGAGAACTGAACTCAAAAGAGCAAAGACCACCTTTCTTCTAACCCAAGTTGTTGTGACTGACAAAGGTTCATCTCGTTTTTCGGATAAAAGTTCACTGAGTCTTTTATAGAAGCACTTAGTCTCTCTTCCCATGCCGCCCATAGCGGTAAAAACAATAGGAGTGAATGAGCCGTGCTCAATTTGTAAAATTCTCGAATTGTATACGCGCTTCTTTTCTTTCTCGTTCGAGTCACATGCTTTGGAAATAGTGGAATTCGAGAACCGTTTGGCAATTGGGTTGAAAACCCTTACGTCAAAAAATGCCTTCTGTCCTGGAATCCAAAATCCCCTAGCAGCGATATCGAGACGAGCGTTGTCTTGAATGTTAGTTGACTTTAAATCGAAACTCTCTCCTGACAAGGGGGTCAAAACTGGTTCGACCTTAACGTCTTTACAAACTTGTGCCAAGAGAGTTGCCGTGGTGTCGCGGATTGAGTTGTGTCTCTGTGTGATAAATCCACCTTTTTTGCACGATAGCGCGTGGTCCAAGTTGAATTGTACACCACATATACAAGTGGTTGGTAGACGACTGAGTTGATGACCATATCGTATCTTAATCAAGTCCCAGAATGATTGTTTGTCGATCTGGAAACCTTCATCTCTGATCGGGAGTGTCGATAGCCAGAGGGATGCTCCAGGCTCTTGATTGATTTCGATCAGTTTCTTCAACTCGTCAGATGATTGGCTTTTGATGGTGTCTAGCTGTTGACGGTTTATTTGATTTCGTTGTTTCTTGAAAGATGACTTCAGTTTTTTGATCTCGTCATTGTCGATATCGTTCAGATGGTTTTGTGTTTTGATGTTAGTCTGGAGCTGTTGCGTGAGCGCTTGTGAGTTGGAGAACTCTTGTTTCGAAAGGTCGCTGAATTTCGGGATACCTAGACCACCGAGACTTGGTGGTAAGACGAATAGCTCACCTTCGAGTAGATTTGGTTGAATTCCTCCCGTTACAGCTGGGATGAATTTGGTGG
This sequence comes from Clytia hemisphaerica, assembly GCF_902728285.1. Taxonomy (NCBI): domain Eukaryota; kingdom Metazoa; phylum Cnidaria; class Hydrozoa; order Leptothecata; family Clytiidae; genus Clytia; species Clytia hemisphaerica. The sequence continues at coordinate 19,497 of NW_027103506.1, forward strand.
TAACAATTTCGTCCAGTCTTTTGAGTTGTTCTTGGATGTTAGGAATCGTCCTCAGGGTGAAGCTTAGCTTGTGCTTGTACCCTGATGTGAAGCATGTGTAAGCCTCTTGTGGAGCAATCTTTGCAATCTCCGAAAGAGTCTCGATCTCTCTAATCCAGGTGTCGACTTTTTCGTTGACGAATTCTTTGCGGTGATTTTCTGAACCAATGGCTGCCCCGAGGTGTTTCTTTCCCTCGGTGGTGATTTGAATGTCGGTGCCTTTGAAGATCTGTTCGGCTTTTTCGAGATGTTCTGGCTTGACAATGATCCAGGTCTTTTCTGCTCGTTGGAAGTAGCCGTATTTGGGTCCCCAATGAACGATGGTGTCCCACATTCGTTTGAGTCCTCGAAGGGTGCCTCCTCCGAAGACATCGTCGGCACCGTTATGTCATTAGAATCGCTAGAAAATTCTGAGCAAGAAATATAGGTATCTTTTGGTATAAAAGAGGTCTTCCCAAAATATAAGCCCCTAAAGTTTACGCATAATTTGGCCTGAAACAAAAGAATTTCGTCATACCACGCCGTACTTACCATGTAGTACGTTCCGCATCCGATCTCAGGAACGGAAATAGCTATAAACTTCATTTTTTCTTTAAAAGGTCACCAATGGGTGTGGCATTCGTCCGTAATATAATTGGAACCCATACAGTTCGAAACAAATTGGCCAGAACACTAGAATTCCACTTTTCCACACTTTCGGAAACTTTACCATGTAGTACGTTCCGCATCCGATCTCAGGAACGGAAATAGCTATAAACTTCATTTTTTCTTTAAAAGGTCACCAATGGGTGTGGCATCCGTCCGTTTTATAATTGGAACCCATAGAGTCTGATCCAAATTGGCCAGAACACTGGATTTCCACTTTTCCACACTTTCGGAAACTTCACCATGTAGTACGTTCCGCATCCGATCTCAGGAACGGAAATAGCTATAAACTTCATTTTTTCTATAAAAGGTCACCAATGGGTGTGGCATCCGTCCGTTCTATAATTGGAACCCATACATTTCGAAACAAATTGGCCAGAACACTAGAATTCCACTTTTCGACACTTTCGGAAACTTCACCATGTAGTACGTTCCGCATCCGATCTCAGGAACGGAAATAGCTATAAACTTCATTTTTTCTTTAAAAGGTCACAAATGGGTGTGGCATCCGTCCGTTCTATAATTGGAACCCATACAGTTTGATCCAAGTTGGCCAGAACACTGGAATTCCACTTTTCCACACTTTCGGAAACTTCACCAAGCAGTACGTTCCGCATCCGATCTCAGGAACGGAAATAACTATTAACTTCATTTTTTCTTTAAAAGGTCACCAATGGGTGTGGCATCCGTCCGTTCTATAATTGGAACCCATACAGTTTGATCCAAGTTGGCCAGAACACTGGAATTCCACTTTTCCACACTTTCGGAAACTTCACCAAGCAGTACGTTCCGCATCCGATCTCAGGAACGCGAATAGCTATAAACTTCATTTTTTCTTTAAAAGGTCACCAATGGGTGTGGCATCCGTCCGTTCTATAATTGGAACCCATACAGTTTGATCCAAGTTGGCCAGAACACTGGAATTATACTTTTCCACACTTTCGGAAATGTCACCAAGCAGTATGTTCCGCATCCGATCTCAGGAACGGAAATAGCTATAAACTTCATTTTTTCTTTAAAAGGTCACCAATGGGTGTGGCATCCGTCCGTTCTATAATTGGAACCCATACAGTTCGATCCAAGTTGGCCAGAACACTGGAATTCCACTTTTCCACACTTTCGGAAACTTCACCAAGCAGTACGTTCCGCATCCGATCTCAGGAACGGAAATAGCTATAAACTTCATTTTTTCTTTAAAAGGTCACCAATGGGTGTGGCATCCGTCCGTTTTATAATTGGAACCCATACAGTTTGATCCAAGTTGGCCAGAACACTGGAATTATACTTTTCCACACTTTCGGAAATGTCACCAAGCAGTATGTTCCGCATCCGATCTCAGGAACGGAAATAGCTATAAACTTCATTTTTTCTTTAAAAGGTCACCAATGGGTGTGGCATCCGTCCGTTCTATAATTGGAACCCATACAGTTTGATCCAAGTTGGCCAGAACACTGGAATTCCACTTTTCCACACTTTCGGAAACTTCACCAAGCAGTACGTTCCGCATCCGATCTCAGGAACGGAAATAGCTATAAACTTCATTTTTTCTTTAAAAGGTCACCAATGGGTGTGGCATCCGTCCGTTCTATAATTGGAACCCATACAGTTTGATCCAAGTTGGCCAGAACACTGGAATTCCACTTTCCACACTTTCGGAAACTTCACCAAGCAGTACGTTCCGCATCCGATCTCAGGAACGGAAATAGCTATAAACTTCATTTTTTCTTTAAAAGGTCACCAATGGGTGTGGCATCCGTCCGTTCTATAATTGGAACCCATACAGTTTGATCCAAGTTGGCCAGAACACTGGAATTATACTTTTCCACACTTTCGGAAATGTCACCAAGCAGTACGTTCCGCATCCGATCTCAGGAACGGAAATAGCTATAAACTTCATTTTTTCTTTAAAAGGTCACCAATGGGTGTGGCATCCGTCCGTTCTATAATTGGAACCCATACAGTTTGATCCAAGTCGGCCAGAACACTGGAATTCTACTTTTCCACACTTTCGGAAATGTCACCAAGCAGTACGTTCCGCATCCGATCTCAGGAACGGAAATAGCTATAAACTTTATTTTTTCTTTAAAAGGTCACCAATGGGTGTGGCATCCGTCCGTTCTATAATTGGAACCCATACAGTTTGATCCAAGTCGGCCAGAACACTGGAATTCTACTTTTCCACACTTTCGGAAATGTCACCAAGCAGTACGTTCCGCATCCGATCTCAGGAACGGAAATAGCTATAAACTTTATTTTTTCTTTAAAAGGTCACCAATGGGTGTGGCATCCGTCCGTTCTATAATTGGAACCCATACAGTTTGATCCAAGTTGGCCAGAACACTGGAATTCCACTTTTCCACACTTTCGGAAATGTCACCAAGCAGTACGTTCCGCATCCGATCTCAGGAACGGAAATAGCTATAAACTTCATTTTTTCTTTAAAAGGTCACCAATGGGTGTGGCATCCGTCCGTTCTATAATTGGAACCCATACAGTTTGATCCAAGTCGGCCAGAACACTGGAATTCTACTTTTCCACACTTTCGGAAATGTCACCAAGCAGTACGTTCCGCATCCGATCTCAGGAACGGAAATAGCTATAAACTTCATTTTTTCTTTGAAAGGTCACCAATGGGTGTGGCATCCGTCCGTTCTATAATTGGAACCCATACAGTTTGATCCAAGTTGGCCAGAACACTTTTTGATAGCACTTTCGATTTGAATGTGAATATGACGCTACGAATCTGAATATGACGCTACCAATATGACGCTAAGTTCATTTTGGTCTTCCTCTCCCACTAACCTGATAACAGATTACATTGCGTATTTTCTGGCCCAGTCCGCTGAAGCTCTAAAGCGAAAATTGTCTTCAGCGATTTTTAGAGCTTCAGGGTGTTGCGTTAAGAAAAATTCACAACTATTATCAGGTTATCTCCCACATGCACGAAAACGAAAGAGGAATGGACCCGACAACAAATGTCGTAGAGAAAAAACCGGGAATAAATCCTATTGATGATAAAAAGTACTGATTACAATAAGACAAAAAGAAACCGGGAGTAATACCAGTAAAAAAAGCTTGAAACGGAAAGCTCTATATACATGGCAACAACATTTTGTGTAGTGTAGTCAAGCTAAAAGTTGATAACACGTGCGCAGAAACAGAAGGAAGAAACACCAACGTCATGTTCAGCCAAACCATGGAGGCCTCAGCTTCTTCAGTAAGTAATATTTAAATCTCTTTTTTTTGGAGTAACTAGTAATAAACGAAAGGAATAATTGAATTTCAAACGTGAAATTTTATTTCTCATTGGAGATTTTTTACTCGCATAATAAAGACATTGGGATTGGGTAGTATTATATTAATCCCATGCATATATCTACTCTCTCTCAGGAAACAATTTCTAAATTTTGACATTAACATCGTTTTATGTTTTAGCTTATTTATATTTATATTAGATTTTAAATAAACACTTTTTTATACATGTCTAACTTACATTTTTAATCTGTTTATTGCTGACAGCACATAAAACTTTTTCATTTTCCAAATTTTTACATAGAATTTGCAAGATTAGATTAGGCTTCATTGTCTTAGACAGGAGACCCATTGTGTATTTTTATAAGCTGACAGTTAGGGAAACCATCCAGGATCCTGCCATTCTATGAGCCAGAAAAAACTAAATGACACTTGTAAACTTAAGTTTCTTACTATTTTCCATCAAAAACAACCAAAAACATTGCTAGTTCCCAAAGCTGGAGATCAAAACAAATTATCTTCCAAGATTATGGCGCCCTTTTAGATCTATTGTTATGGCCATCTAAAATGGTGGAAAGAGTTGCGGAAAGACAGGGGCGCCCGCTAGCTTCGAGGGGGGTAACGCCAAAACGCCCAATACGATCTTCCAACAAAAGGCAAGTTATTTACCGCGCAAGTTACGTCATACACTCCACCGCAGCACACAACGAACGGTGTTTCAGTGAATATCATTAATTATAAGAATATCTTATGTGCTTAAATTCAGTAAACTTTGAGTTCTTCATTGAAGATTAAGAAGATAAAAAGATAAAAAATGCGCTGGATAATTTTCATTGTAATAGTTTGGTCAATCATAGCTGAAAGTTTGAAAAAGTTTTTCCGACGCAAAAAAAAATTTCAGCCAATTAAAAGCACAGTGTGCTTATATTTACTATGTTTGCTACATCTTCTAGGCTAAAAAAAGTGCGAAAAGACACGAACATCATTTTTTAATGAGTGTTGTTATGATTTTTTAGATCGCGGTTGCGTACAGGAACTCGCCAAATGTTCCTAACTGGCTGATATATACAGGACGGTTACAAAAAAAATCCCCACTAAAATAAAAACAAAATTTGAGAACTTTTATTTTCTCAAAGAAAAGCTCATTTTCAACTTCCCCCAGTCAGTATATAATCAATAAAAAAATTGACGTTTGTTCATAGTGCGGGAAGGGGTCTGATCCCCCCCTTCTTAAATGATCCCCCCCCTTCTTGGCATCCCCCCCAACCTTTAGAAATACCTATCCCCCAAGGATTTCGGGCTAAATTTTTTATGGTAAAAAGGGAAGGGAAACAGTAGGACCCTGCCGACGCACCGAACTTAACGAACACCGGACATGTGAAAGTCCGGTGTAAAATGAGAATTTTTTTTACCACCGGACAATTTCTACACCGGACTTAAGGAAGTCGGATGTCCGGTGTCGAGGAAGGATATTTTTTCCCACCGGACAATCAAAACACCGGACATGACCAGTCCGGTGTGCGTCCGGTGTTTTTTAATTTTTTGTTTCATAAATGTCCGGTGTCCAAAATTCCCTGTATGCGACACACTGGACTGACACCGGACTTATTGCGTCCGGTGTAGCGAAAGGATACTTTTTGCCACCGGACAAATACACCGGACAGTCCGGTGCGTCGGCAGGGTCCTGAAACAGTAAAGAAAAATTAAGTCTGGCAAATATATACCACTTTTTAGTGAAAATAAAGAACTTCCTTTCATGCAGACCAAATTTCATAACAGTGCTGGAAAATAATCTACAATATATGTAAGCCCCCCCCTTCTTAAACGATCCCCCCCCCCTCCTTGCTATCCCCCCCTTTTTAGTAAAAATTTCTGATCCCCCCTTCTTCACTTTTTTGGAAGGTGTCATCCCCCCCCCTTAAAAAAGGGGAGGGGTTCGAACTATGTTGTTACCCGACTTCACGGTAGCAACTGTAGTTTGCAGATGATATTTCTTGTATTTTAAGCTTCATTTTTCTTTTTAGGAACCAGTGGTAGCAAGAACTGAACAAGAACCTTTTGTAGAGATTGGCAACAAGACCTATTTTTCTTCAACGCCTCCAGAACTGTTGTTTGACTTTGTTCTCAGAAAAAAAGGATTGGTCAAAACAACATCTAAAGTGTCACTGGTTACTTGCATTTTAACCAACAAATTGAATGATAAAGTACAAAGCTTGTAAGTTGACAGATTTTTAATGGATTTTCGATTAAGGTATTAACTATTAACATAGTTGATACAATGCACTCAACAACCCAAGGAAACTGAGTAAGGGTTAAGTAAATAAACCCTCCTCCACCTTCACTATTTTTCCATTTTCTTTCCTCAGCTTTTAAAGGTTGATAGGTTAGTAGTAGGTTCCCACTTCAGCAATTATAAAACATTATACATTCACATTGGGGCTCTGATTAACCTCTCTTTACCTTGATTGATTGAATTACTTGGCATCCTTACTTGAGAACCTTTAAATTTATGAACTTGCATACTAGATCTGTATTTATATTGACCCTAACCTGCCCTTAACCGTTAGTGACCAAAAATCATAAAAAAGTACACCCTTGCAATGCATTTTGAGGATCTAAAAAGAAGCCTTATAGGTGGCACATGTTGTGGGCCAGGCCTTATGAGTATGAGTATGAGTATTAAAGGCAAATGATACTACTCAATGAAATGCTAAATTCCCATGAATATGCTCTCACAAATTAGAAGTTCTTAAGAAAATAAGAACTTTTATTAACTCAAGCTTTATCATTCTCTTCATGTTTTTCATTTTCAGTGATGTGGCTATAGATTCACTAGCATTTCACTCCAAAGAAAAATTCATTCACGCAATACGAAATTCAGCACCAGAAGTTGTGTTTGGACTTGGGCCATCGACTCAAGGTCCCCATCTAATAAAGTACTACCACTGGTTGCAACAAAACGAATATATTTCACTCCAAAAAGAAGCTGCGTATTTGGGCTTTCACAAACCTAATTACTGGGTTTTAAGCCGAGATGTGAGTAGTCAATCATAATTTATCATTTTTATGACAAAGTGCTTGTCATTTAAAAAAGACAGATATCTATTCAAACTCCACTTGGCACTTTTATTATACTCTGTGAGAATGAATTTTATCACAGCCAGAATGTTACAGGTCTTCTAAATACAGTATAATATCAAAAGCAGTTAAATTTGGGACAAAAAATCTCAAATTGAAAAATCCTTTTCAAATCTCGACTCAATTCTGAAATATTTACAGTTGTGGAAACTCAGGGAAACTCAGAGAAGAGAAACATTTTGATAAGATATTGTTGAGGTAATCAGGTTTCCTTCAAGTAGATTCTCTTTTGCTTTAGTGCTGCCTGCATTGATGGATAAATCTTAGAAACTAGATTGCTTCTTACATATCTTCAGTTCACGCAAACAATTCTTTATAAATGTTCAGGTAAATTTGAGATTTACATCTTTTTAGCAACAAATAAAGAACGGTCAAATGCTCTCAGAAGCCGACCTTGAGTATGTCATCTTAGACGAAGCTATGGAGAACTGCTTTTTAGAGATGAATGAAAATCTTTTGGAACAAGATCACTGTGATGAAGTGATGACAAGGTATAAAAAACACATTTTTTGTTTTGATGTCCATGTATCCATCAATACAGTTCGCCCCCAGGAAATGACACTTTAAAATAAGACATAACTTCTTGACAATAAGTCTTGTAAAAAAGGTGAACAGTAAGTGAGCAACAACTTGAAAAATATAAGATGTCACATCTGTCAGCCTTGCACACAAGCATCACCGTCACTAAAATCCATGAAATCCAATAAAAAACAACCTATGTTAACAATTTTAATTAAATATTAAATATTAACAACTTATACTAAAAATCTAAAAGCATTTCTACATCAGTTTACTTTTCCTATTTTAGTATCTTATCAAATGCAAGACATCTGAAAAATAATGAAGTTCCATTCATACACTTAATTGCATTCACAATACTCCGCATTTGGAAGATTATGGACCGAAAGAAAGATTCTGCAGGTATGTTGTTTTGTAACCAGGGAATTTCTCATATCAGATGATGTGAACAGAATCTTTACAGACAAAATTTTCAGACAAAAACATTCATTCACAAGATTTTTACAAGATTCACAAGATGCTTATATCCTTGAGCATTATCTTGTCAAAATTAGAGAAGTCGACATATATTAGTCATAAAGAATGAAATTAAATAAAAAAATAACAACGTTTTGTTCTGTTCACAGTCAGTATGCAAAAGAGCATTAATCTATTGACAACTTTACAAAATTAATATCTTTTGAAACCTCTTAACATAACAACTTTATTTGCATTTATTTTTTTTAAGGTGAAACAAAATATGCCTGTTTGGCATCTTTTGAGAAAAGCGTTGGCAAAACAACAATACAAACATTGATTGCTCGTGGAGTTGGTATACCGGAGGCTGAATCACACTCTTTCTTATTGAAAGGAGCAGAGGGACACAAAGGTGGTACGACCACGTAAGTGTAACCTTAATTAATACTTCGAACCTTTGGCCTTTACTTGATCTAGAAACCCTGGACAAGAACACATTTTTGTGATTGATTATAATTGTGGGATGAGATTGTAAATTACCACTAAAATCTTTTAAAGATACTTATGATAAGTTGTCAAAATATTCATCAACATACATACCAGAAGTGATAAACAATTAAAAGTTTTCTACTTGATCAAGATGTGTTTCTGTCTTTTAATTATTTGATTATGCTCGAATTGCCTAATCTCCTATCAGTTTATTCTTGACTTAAATTTAACAAACTCAAAGTCTTACAGAGACTATCAGAAGGGAAATCAAGAAAAGTCAAAGGTTTACTAGAGTGAATAAATCCTGGAGTAGTCATCATTTATAGAAAATAATGATTGCAGATGGGTAATGAAATTATCATGACTGTAGTACTTTGAATAGGAACTTCACATTTTGTCTTTTCCAGTATTAGGATATGTTACTTTGACCTTATTTTTATTTATTTTGCTACACAGAAGCTTACAACAGGAAGTGATGACGAAAACCAATCTATTCTTGTTTTCAAATGAACTGGATCTTGGCTCTGCAAATACAGCACACTCGCTAAACCAATCGCACGATGGAGGCTTTTCGGGAGGAACTAAGACGGGCGGTTTGATTACAACTAGAGCACATGTTATTGGTTCGTCTAACAGCACTACTGTTCATGAAAGGTACAAATTCTTTTGTTAATTTTGGTAAATTCTATTCTAATAAATAGAAATCTGCACTAAACACAGTTAGTCAACAAAGCCTTGAAAATATTTTTAAATCACCTGGTAAGTTTACAACAGTAAGATAATAAAACCAATAGCAGTGTTTAAATCATCGAGTATCTTGAGTGGGTAAAATCTGGGGTAGGGGTGCCTACACAAGTGAAGGGTATGGGTATTTGCCGCCCCTAAGGGTGCCTTTTTTAGAACCCGGAAGTTTCTGTTATTGTTTCAAAAATAATTTTTCAAATCAATTCCCGGTCCACTAAGGGTTGGAAAAACAAACTCTTTGTACTTTAAAACATTGGAATTTAATAAATTTAGTCAGAAAATTTACTTATTTTTCTACTTTTTAGTCCCACTAAGTATCCAAGGGTGGAAAGATGGGCAGCAAATACCTGTCAGCCTGCAACCCTAGTACCCCCAGGTATTTTTTGCTGCTAGGTAAAAGTTTATCATTTGTCAAATTTAACAAAATATTGGGGGGGGGGGTCATGCATGCATGGGTCTGCTGAAAATCATCCAAATTTAAAAGAAATACAGCCTTTTAAGTCTTCTCATACCCTCCAGATATCAAATTATGTCAAATGTTAGATTCCATGTCAAAGATTTCTACTTTTGAAACTGTGGGGAGCTAGCTCGTCAGCAGTTTTTTGTTTTATTTAACTGCTTTATTGAATTTATTGAAACATTGCAAATATTTTCACCCAAGTCATTTGTCAACAAGTGATCCAAACGAAAGTGACGAATTTGTTTCTGAGGGTTAGATCTGATATGTTGGGATGTCCCAAAACATTAGGGCAGCCTGGAGACTTCAAAAATTGTGGTATTTGGCTTAAATTTGGCACCCTTTTTTTGTTTCATAAAATTTCAATTAATTTCATTTAATTGTTTTTTGGGGCCTGGGGACAAGTTTTTTGCCAAAACGAGGCTAAAACTTGGGGGAAGCCTGTTAAAACCGTGCCTGCCTAGGGTACTAACTGGTTTTCAAGAGTGATTATCTCAGGACCACTAAGAGAGCAGAAAAGGGATGGTGTCAACCTGCTAATAGTGAAATGCACTTAGTACTTAGTACTTTTGGTTACTAACTGTTTAGGGGTGGTGGGTGTACTTTCAAATTTACAATCTTGCAGTTAGTCATCATGTATTTTTTAAATACCAACAATAGACTGGAAGGAAGAGTCCACACAATTATAAGTGTTTTCCATCACAAGAATTTACATCTGATGATGAAGATCAAGTTCAAGAGACCCTGGTTGACAAAGCCAATGAGGAACTAGTATGTGAATCTTTATTGAGAAATTTAAAGTTTAGGTGTATATAAAAGGTTCGATTTGATAATATTCATAGGCGTAGCTAGATACCCTGCAAAATTTAAGGATGAGAGCAGTTTTTAAGACACTGTAATTATTGTCTTTGTTTTATCAAAATAATGAATATGTCATAAACGTCTGCACTCCCTCATAAATTTTGCAGGGTATCTCGCTAGGCATACCGGATAAGTGGGATGGGGGAACCTGGGAACCTAAAGTGGGAACCTAAATGAACACCTGAAAAGTGGGATTGGGGAACCTAAGTGGGAACCTAAATGAACACCGGAAAAGTGGGATGGGGGAACCTAAGTGGGAACCTAAATGAACACCGGAAAAGTGGGATGGGGGAACCTAAGTGGGAACCTAAATGAACACCGGAAAAGTGGGATGGGGGAACCTAAGTGGGAACCTAAATGAACACCGGAAAAGTGGGATGGGGGAACCTAAGTGGGAACCTAAATGAACACCGGAAAAGTGGGATGGGGGAACCTAAGTGGGAACCCATAAGTTGTTTAATTGGTCAGCCCCGATGACCCTTCAAATCCCTTTTTTCCAGCCGCAACTTAAGAGTTTGGTTTTTTTATTCCGATTTCCCGATATCACTTTGATTTCTAAACTTTCTTCCGATCGGGTTAACTTTTTGCGTACTTTTAGCGTGCGTTGTTTTTACAGATCATAATGTGGTGTTTCAAGATGGCGGCTCAAGCAATAAGTCTTTTTCTTTTCGTTCGTTCGGTGTTTATCTCTTGCCAGCTTTTATTTATACAATCATTACATCTTGTTGAAATGGCTTTTAAACTTATAACTAAGGAAGATGCAACACTGGAGTTAAATTATAAGGATGTTCTTTTCTTTAAAGTATGAAGATTTTAACTTATTTGCTCAAGTTTTTTCCTGAATTGTGAGTTATTTTTTTACATGCTATAGACCTCATTTAAATTTATTTTGTAGCTTGAAAACATATTTTTTCATTTTGGACTTGAATATAGAATAACGACCAACAATTACTGAAATTTGATGGAGTGTATATATATTACAGTTCACAGCTTAATTATCTGATTATTCACAAAAATAATGTTTTCTCGAACTTGAGTGTTTTCTATCTTTTGATTTGATAGGCATTTTATATGCTTGTTCTTCTGGACTTGGAGATAATATTGATAAAGTGTAAATGGAAATTGATCAAGTATATTAAAGTACCGCTCCTATGTGAATTTGAGAAAGACCGAAGTTCGAAGTTCTTCATCAAATTATTGACGCAAAAATGATTTTTTTCTAGACTTGCGTTTTTCACTGGCAGTTACGTTTGTTTTTTTGGACCGACTTGGAGATAATTATGATAAAGCGTAAATGGAAATTGATCAAGTATATTAAAGTACAGCTCCTATGTAAATTTGAGAAAGAACGAAGTTCTTCATCAAATTATTGATGCAAAAATGATTTTTTGCTAGACTTGCGTTTTTCACTGGCAGTTACGTTTGTTTTTTTGGACCGACTTGGAAATAATTATGATAAAGCGTAAATGGAAATTGATCAAGTATAATAAAGTACAGCTCCTATGTAAATTTGAGAAAGAACAAAGTTTTTCATCAAATTATTGATGCAAAAATGATTTTTTTCTAGACTTGCGTTTTTCACTGGCAGTTACATTTGTTTTTTTGGACCGACTTGGAGATAATTATGATAAAGCGTAAATGGAAATTGATCAAGTATATTAAAGTACAGCTCCTATGTAAATTTGAGAAAGAACGAAGTTCTTCATCAAATTATTGACGCAAAAATGATTTTTTTAGACTTGCGTTTTTCACTCATGGCAGGTATATACATTTGTTTTTTTGGACGGACTGACTTGGAGATAATTATGATAAAGCGTAAATGGAAATTGATCAAGTATATTAAAGTACCACTCCTACTATGTGAATTTGAGAAAGACCGAAGTTCTTGATCAAATTATTGACGTAAAAATGATTTTTTCTAGACTTAAGTTTTCACTACGATTTGAAAGCAGACACTTGCATTTGTTGTTTTTGACTTGGAGATAATTATGATCAAGCGTAAATGGAAATTAATCAACTATTATGTATTTAAAGTGCAGCGCCTATGTAAATTTCAGAAAGGCTGAAGTATTCTTCATCAAATTATTGACAGAAATTATGTTTTTCTAGACTTGCATTTTTTCACTGTGATTTGATGGCGGACACTTATACATTTTGGACTAATAATGATAAATAATAAATGTATATAAATGGATTAAATATTTTTTAATAGATAAATATTGCACTTTTAAGCATATTTAGGCTCAGATTAGGGAAAATACAGTACAAAAATTACAGTCTTTCTGCGACGACACCGGGTATGCTAAACATAAAACTTTAAATTTGAATAAATTTTAGATCGGTGTAAACTTTTTTTGAATTTTTCATTGCTTATTATAAAAAACATGTAGTTTTAAGCTAAAGTATTTCTCTGCAGTTTTAAGATGAATAAGAATGACACCATTTTAACTTTTACTGATTTACAGCATCTTTGTTTTTGAAACTTTTTTGATCTTTTGTCCAGCTTGAGCTAGAATATAATTATAAGTCTAAGCTTAGTGAAAAATGAAAAGTGTATACAATTTTGTGATTTTTGATAAGTACAGTATGCCTTGCTTTTAACTTCCTTGCAAGGATTTTTATTTTCATGAATCTGTTGTTGATGTAGCCTTTTGTTGCTGTTCATCTGTATATCTAATTTTTATTATCTAAATATCTATCCTAATTAAGAGACGAATAATTATTCTGTCATACAGATTGTAACATGGCATATTTTTAATCCATATTGTATACAAACGTAAATTTGATGATTTTTTCACTCTCGTTTTAGTAAATCATATCAATTTTTAACAACATATCTTTCTAATCATATTAAGCAATTTAGGCTGACCTTCCAGCGCAGCTGGTTTATTATTAATAGAATTGAAATATTTTTCTTTAAAAACAAATACATAAAGATAAGAAAGATATTATATGCAAGGAAAGAAAAAACCTTTTATCATAATAAGAACACCAGTTATTTACTTTTTACATTACGGTTCGCAAACAATAATGTTGAAAATAAAACAAAGGGAATTTATTTATTCAATTAGCTCAAAAAAGCATGTTTATTTATCAGCAGTTTTATAGTGCATCTTTTTGAAAGGTTCTTTTTAGTTAATTGACTTAATTGACTTTAAACTTTAAACCGTCATATCTTCAAATCTAGAAGGAATTAGAAGTTCGTTCATAGCTCGATGGATAACTTAGAGCCTCTTCTTTCTTTTGCACGGATCTAATTTGCTTGAATACAGAATCTAGTAAGACATTATTTACGATCTAGTTTTTGTTCACTCTTGATGCAATACACATTGTTTTTTATTAGCAGCTCCAATTTTCGGGTCAGGGCTGGGGTCGCTTAGCATTTAACGGATTCTAGCTCGTTTTTCTTTCTGTACCAACCAAACAGTACAGCGTGTGAATACACTTCATTAATTAAAAATGTTTGATAGTAAAATAGAACATATTGCACGGCTTGCCACGTTTCAATACACATAAGCATAGATCCACGGGGGGGGGGCACTCAAGGTAAACGACCTACCGTACGTGCGGCCCTTTTTTCCAAGCTTCCCAAAGTACACTGTAAGGGTGGAAATGAGCAAAAATGAGAATAAGTGCACTCTAAGGGTTTAAAATTTGGTCAAAGCCAGTCCGGCTTTTAGAATTTCATCCGAACAAGTGTCATGTTTTAACACTGGGTAAATTTTGGAACATCAAATACGTCCATCCCTATCAGGATCTGTTCTAGAACATGTTTACCAAGAAAAAGATCTAGGAGTGATAATCGATAGTGACCTGACCTTTGAAGCCCATATATTCAGTAAAATCAAGAAAGCTAACTCTATCGTTGGCTTGATTAGCAGGAGCTTCGAATTTCTCTCACCAGATATGTTTCGAACGCTTTCATTGCATTTGTCAGACCCCATTTGGAATATGCACATGTAGTATGGTCTCCAAGGCTAATCAAACATATCAATGCAATCGAGGGCGTCCAACGAAGAGCTACAAGGCTAGTTAGTTGCTATAGAAACTACTCATACGAAGATCGGCTACGACTCATCAATCTACCTAGCCTAAAGACCAGGCGGCAAGTTGGTGATTGTTATGTTCAGAAATAAGAGTAAAAGCATGTGCTTTCATGACGCCATCTTGGAATATTCTAGCTCCTTCGATATACTATATACAATCCTATACGCGTACGCTACTAAATATAATACCGTTCGTGTACATAACAAATAGACATAACATCTCTCCCCCACTACAAATAGCAAGTAGATAGAGGTCAAAAATAAAGTTAAAGCTTAAGCTAAACATTTCAATATCTCCCCTAATTGGAAAAAGTTCATAAATCATAAATCATAACAGCTTCAACAAATGTCAACACTTTGAAGTTCGTAAATTGTTCTGTAAAATATCAAAACACTTCAAGTTTTTTTTTTAATGTTCATGTAAGTTCGTAATTAGATAACCACTTTGGAGCTTGTTTTACACGTTGTGGTCTTGGAATAAAAAGAGGTTCTGGGTCATTGTCCTCTTCATTGTATGGGATTGTTGCATCTGATGATGTTGAGTCGTTAACTGCAACATTCTCATTTTCGTTGGGACTTTCTGCTGTCGGTTGAACATCAACTGTACCGGAAAAGTAGTCATCATCAGAGGAACTACAACTGTTACTAGTAGTTGTTTTGGATTTAAGATGAGTTTGCAATACTGGACGTTTGTATTGCTTCGATTGGTTGGCTGAGCGCATGATTTGCTTTGCGCCTTGCTGAATTATTAAACTGTTGCCTTTAACTTTAACAACGGTTCCTGGATTAGTGTTCCATTTAGGTGTGGTTTTATTTCTCTTGCTAGTAACATTCGTTGTGAGAACTTCATTCCCAACTTTAAATTTGTGCGGCTTTGCTTTGTGTTTGAGGTCATAGTGATGTCTGACAAGAATCTTTTTGTTTTGATCCCGTTGACAGACCAATTTGCTGGATGCGGACGGTTTTGATTTCTTGTTGTTTGGGATTTTGTCGCGAATTACTCGTCCAAACATAAGCTCTGCTGGAGTTTTGCCGGTTGTGGCATGTGGCGTGGTGCGGTAGGACAGGAGGAAGTTATCAAGTGCTTGTCTCCAGTTCTGTCCTTCTGCGATTGATGCTTGAATCGTTTTCTTAAGGTTTCGGTTGAATCGTTCAACTTCCCCGTTGGCCATCGGATGATAGGGTGTGACTTTGCGATGCTTAACATTGAATTCCTTCAATAGTTTCCGAAATTCAGTGTGTTTCCGAAATTGAGGACCGTTGTCGGTAACAATACAATCCGGTGCACCATATCTACAAAACAATTTTCTTAATTTCGTAGCAATGGACTTTGACGAAACGTTGTGAAGTAATTCCACTTCTGGGTATTTTGAATAATAATCTACACAAACGAGAAGGTTTTCACCTGTTGGGAACGGTCCAACAAGATCACATCCGAGCAATAACCACGATTCATCTGGAATTTTTGTTGTTGCCAGCGGAGTTGGTTTGGGTAGCGGTCCAACTACTTGGCATCCATGGCATGATTTGATAAATTCTTCAACATCAGGACCCATTCCTGGCCACCATGTCTTAACACGCAATCTTTGCTTGGTACGAACGATACCCTGGTGGCCCTCGTGAGCGATTTGAATGATGTGTTGCCTTAACGATTTTGGAATGAAGATTCTGTCATTGAACATGACAACGTTGTTGACAATGGAGAAACTGTGACGCATAGTGAAGTACTGGCATTTTGGTGACATTTTATCGTTAGTGATGAAATCTATGATACTCTTGATGTCTGGGTCCTTGTGTTGCTCGTGAGCAATGGTTTCAGCTGAAACAGATTGTGGGAAGGTATGTTCATACACATAATTAACAAAATCCTCTGTCACATTACGTTTAACAGTTATATGTTTATCATGATTAGACCGGGATAAATAATCAGCTCCATTGAATTTTCCCGGCTGATATACCATTTTGAAATTGTATGGCATGGCTTTGATAACAAGATTCTCAATGCGGGGTGTGATTGATTTCATTGGGGATGAGAATATGGGTACCAGTGGTTTGTGATCAGTTTTAATAGTAAAATAAAGTCCGTAGAGGTATAATCGAAAACGTTCGAGGGCATAAGTAACTGCAAGACACTCACGTTCTAGTGGGCTATATCTTCTCTCCACTGGTGATAATGATCTACTTGCATAGCTGACTGGTCTCCATGTCTCATTCTTCTGTTTCTGCATGAGGACTGCACCAAGACCAACACAAGAAGCATCAGTTGATATTTCTGTCTCTGCATTCACATCAAAGTAAGCAAGTGTTTCACTGTCAAGTAAAAGTTCCTTCAAACTGTCGAATGTACTTTGATGAACGGAGGTCCATTCCCATGGAACGTCCTTTTTTAGTAGATTTCTCAGTGGCTCGGTGACGGTAGCAAAATTTGGGAGAAATTTGGAACAGTACGTAATCATCCCCAAGAAGCTTCGAAGTTCTTTTAAGTTTGTTGGAGGTAGGAGGTTAACGATGGATCGAACTTTTTCTTCATCTGGTGATACACCAAATTGGGATAATTTGTGTCCCATGTAAAGCAGTTCTGTTTTTAGAAAGTTACACTTTTTTGGGTTAACTGTAAGATTTTTGGTGCGCAGTCTCTCGAATACTGCCTCTGTTCTTGAAATTAGCTCTTCTTCAGTTCTGCCGCCAATAATAATGTCATCTGAAATGTTTTTAACTCCTGGGAGACCAGTGAGTGCTAATTCAATTTCACGTTGGTAGATCTCTGCTGCAGATGACATTCCGAAAAGAAGGCGAGTGTACCGAAATATACCACGATGAGTAGCAAATGCTGTAAGTTCTCTGCTCGCTTTATCTAGTTCGATTTGATGATAACCTTTGTTTAGATCAAGTTTGGTGAACAGTTTACAGCCGTTGAATTCGTGCAATAATTCATCAAGAGTTGGGATTTGATATGGTTCCCGTATGATAGCAGTGTTAGCAGCTCTCATGTCCACACACAAACGTATATTGCTAGAGTTCGGCTTTGGGACAGGTACGATTGGATTGACCCATGATGGTGGATCTGATACTGGTTCAATTACACCTAACTCGAGAAGACGATCTAGTTCTGTGTCCACTTCCTTTCGCATTAATATTGGAAGCCGTCGAGGTTTCTGTGCAACTGGTTGAATAGATGGGTCAGTCTTAATGTTCAATGAAACACCTTTTAATTTACCCAAGCCTTGAAATCGATCACTATATTCGGTAATAATGTCATTCATCTTTGAAGAATTAGCAGTAATGTTATTAACTCTTTCTGTAGTGGTTGTTGTTGCAACTGGATCAGGTCCGACACGAAGTAGGTTCAATTCAATTGACGAGTCATATCCAAGGATAGTAACAGATGGGTGAGGATTGATGATAAATCGGGCATTTATTTCAGAGTTCCCTGCCCTGATTTTTACATAACAACATTCTTCAAATGGAATTGGAGCATTAAACGATTTAGCTTGCCCCTTGTATGGGAAACGTTTGGGTTCAAAGTTCATTTTGGTTAGAGTTTCTTGACTGATAATGTTTAAATCGCTTCCACTATCAATCAACATTTCAACTGTAATGTTATTCATTTTGATTGGAAAGATACGATGACGTTTATTTGCGGAATGCGATGGGTTGTCAATTGCTAATACGAATTCATCATCAGAGGATGAATCTTCAACTGCGATGTAACGTATCGTTGGGTTATCTTGCTGGTTAGGGTTTTGTTTTGACTGACATACTGTTTTTAAGTGTCCCTTTTTTCCACAATTGAAACATGTCTTGTCTTTGGCGATTCTGCATTCAGATGCTAAGTGATCACTTCCACAACGATAACATGTTAGTTTTCTGGTAGTATGTGGTGTTTTCGATATTCTACTTTTAGGATAACGTGGTGGTCGACGGTCAGAAATTCTGTTGACGTTGTCTCCATCGCCATCATCGGATTCCTCCTCAACAGGTTTATTATGTTGATGCGGTTTGTCAGTGTCATATTTGACGGATTGGTGATCAGCGGTTTCTAAGACAAGAGCAATTTCTAACAATTTGTCTAAAGATAGGTTATGTTCTTTCAATAATCGTTTTCTCAATTTCTTTGAGTTGCATCCACCGATTACTTGGTCGACGATTTCATCCTGCGTATCATGAAACTCACATGTTGAAGCAAGCTGTCGGAGCCTTGACACATATTGTCCAGTTGATTCAGTGTTATTCTGTGAACAAGACCGAAATACATGACGTTCATATCGCTTGTTTTGTTTTGGTATAAAATGGTTGTCCAACTTTTTAACAGTTTTTGTGTATTCTGTAGGGTTATTTGGTATCTCAATTTCTGGTAAAGTGTTATGCAGTTCTATCATGGCTTCACCAGCGCAATGTAATAACAAAGCTTTCTTTTGATTGTCATCATTAATACCAGCAGCAATAAGGTAAACCTCAAAACTTTGTTTCCATTTTTTCCAGTTGGCACCCAGATTCGTAGGGTCACCATGGATATTGAAGCCTTTTGGTGCCGAAATATCAATTGCTTTTGCCATCTCGAAGAAATATAAACATCCAATCTGGATCGTATGGCAGTAGAAGAAGAATAGCAGCGAAAATCCTGCTCTAGCAGCGCCAAATGTTATGTTCAGAAATAAGAGTAAAAGCATGTGCTTTCATGACGCCATCTTGGAATATTCTAGCTACTTCGATATACTATATACAATCCTATACGCGTACGCTACTAAATATAATACCGTTCGTGTACATAACAAATAGATAGTCCATGAGCTGGGGGTCAAAATGGGCTCAATGAGGTTACCAGACATATTATATACCAAAAGATCCCAAATTTTATGTAGAGTGGAAATTTCCATGTTAGCAAGGTCAAAAAGTATGGAATGGAAAGATTTCGGGTTTAGACTGAAGGGTGGTATGCTGTTAACACCTCAAAAATTGGGAATTTATTCTCTACCCTAGTTTTACACTTTTGTTAATATTTCAAAAAGTAAGAAAGATATAGACCTGAAATTTTTTGTAGATACTCATACTATCCTAAAGAATCCCAGAATGCAATATCAATGATATGTCATTTACTAAATCGGTCCTATGACGTCATAAAGGCGTGCCAAAACGATTAAAATCAAAATTTTCATGAAATCTAAGAAAAAAATCAACATCTTTAAGGTTTTTAGAGTTAAAACAGTATAAAAGCAATAAAAAAGCATTTTTTCATACAAGTATAGGTCTTAGCCATTCAAAATAACTTTCTTTGATTATTGATGGGGCGCCAAATCTTCAAAAATTCGATTTTCCTGTTTCGAGCCAAAAATGACCAATTTTACACCTCTTGGAGAAAAATGGGCTATGGGTTAAAACGAATGTATAATTCATGGATACTATGAATATACAGTAAATTGAAAAAGAAAACACCCAAAGTGACCTTTTTTTAAATGCTGTATGGTGCGCCAAATCAACGAAAATTCAATTTTCCTGGTCAAAGCTCAATCTGATCAATCATTTTTTATCTGTTTTCTTTTGATATCTTAATAATTGCTTTCATAGCTGTTTGACGTAATTGTTATTACAAAGGTCTCCGAATGTAACAGTATTTGTCATAATTCAAGCAATTATCACTATTTAAACTCGTGTTATATTTTTTCATTCAAAAACTGGAAAAATTTATTCTTCATATGTGCCGCTTTGGACAAGGTTATGATAGTATTAGATATGGATTAGCGAAGTTTTTGAGATTCAAGACATTTTTAAAAATTATTTTCGTATTTTGTAATGGTGTAATGAAATTTAGCTGTTTTTTTATTTAAGAGAAAAAGTAGTACAGAGATAAAACAATGGTTAAATATAAAAAGAAAAGAAAGAAGAGTGAGAAAGACGATGACCCTGACTTTGTTCCTTCTCAATCAATTGCAAGTAGTTCTAAATCAAGAAAACACAAGGAAAATGACCGAAATTCTTCTAATGTGGTGAGTTTAGCCTTCGTACCATACAGTATTTTATTGCTTGTCTGATAAAATCAAAACGGCATGTGAGATATAGGGCAGTTCAATTTTTCCTAGTATATTATCTCTGATTCGTATAGATTTACTAATTTGCGATGGGATGGATAGGAAAATTCTTTTTCATATTCTTTGTAATCATAGAAATAATGATGTGTGATGCAATTTTAACCAGCCTTCCGTATGCATTTGATAATATTTTGCAACTTTTCCTCTTCACAGCAACAAATTTGCGTCATCCATTGCACCGATTCTTGTGAAGAGCTTGTGACTTTGACCAAGCTGGACACGTGGTTAAAACTAAAGGAGGCAGCCACTCTAAGAAAACACCCCCTTATGGAAACAAAATCAGATAGTCCAAGCGAAATACCTGCAAATATCCTATATCACCGGAAATGTTATCAGCGCTTTATCATGAAACGAGAAATTGATAAACTTAAACTTAAACACGAGATGATCCAGGCACAGGTTGGCGACATTGAAAAATATACCGATGGTATTGAGGAAACCGAAAGACGTGCAAAGCGAGTATGCTCAGACTCTCCAATATTGAAAGACGAATGTATTTTTTGTAAGAAGAGAAAAACAAAAAACCGAGAAGAAGAAAATTTAGTTCAATGTATTGATGAAAGAGGACGAGACCAAATATTAGAATGGGCAAAGAAAAAAGGTAATTTTGATGTGCTGGGTATTTCCAACCTAATTACCAATGAAGCCAAGTACCACAAAAGCTGTTATCAGTCATTTATCAAGGTCCCTGATGGCAAAGGAGAAGACAAAACTGAAATTGAAGCAGAAGCCTTTAAAGCAGTGATTAAGTATTGCTTAGAACAAGAAAGTTTCCATTCGAGTGAAATTGTCACGTTGAACTTTCTCATGTCCATTATGGAAGGAAAACTGAAGGATAATGATCTCACCATGGAAGCTTCCACAAAAAAGAACTTTAAAAGAAGTTTAGAAACGAAGATGCCATCCCTCAAATTTCTGAAAACAAGAAATGAAACGTACGTTTATCACCAATCTGTTTCCCTCGATGAAATTGTCTTGAAATATGTCAACGCTAAAGAGGAAAATGATCAACTGAAGAATGAATGGAAAAATGAAGAGGTACAAGCTATCAAAACCTTTGATTTTATTCGAAAGGAAATCAGAAATTTAACTGACACGATACCTTGGCCACCACAGCCCCAAGATTTAACACCAGATAAAGTAGTCATCACACCGATGCTGAATCTGTTACTCTCGACCCTTTTGAAAGGAAAAGATGGCACCTTATCGGAAAAAGCTGAAAGATTGAAGATGTCCATCGCACAAGATTTGATTTACGCCGTGACTAAAGGTAATTGTTTTATTTTTCATTCCTCCAATTTTAAAAGTAAACGTTATTCTACCCTTTGTTTCTTTTTTATGGGGTAAAGAATTATTGATCACCTAGTCCTATTTTACCTTTTTACCTCATAGGCAGGGTAAAGACACCGAAGAGCATCCTACTCCCAAGCATTGTTAAAGCTTTAACAAACAACACCGAAATCATTACATCATTGAACAAATTAGGGCACGGTATCGCATACACACAACTCATGGAAATTCAAACAGAAAACGCCTATTTAATTGTTGATAAACAGAAAGAAAATGGAACGTTGCTCCTAAATGCACTTAAAGAGATCTTCAGCTTATACGTCGCTGACAATATCGACAGAAACGAAGAAACTTTAACAGGTAGGATCGATTCTTTAAACCTCGTAAAACTTGTATAAATTTTAAGTTTATATTCATCTTGAATGTTATAGATCTCCGTCTCAAACCTTATTGAAATAAAATCTCAATTGTAGGTTCGGGAACAACACACAAAGTGAATAATCTATTGATACAAATGAAGAAAGACCCATCTAGTGTAACATTACCACCGCTTCCAAACTCGTCTAAGTATCAGAGGCAGAAACGAAGATCATTCAAACTTCAAGACGATGATAATCAAGCTGTAATGATGCTCGGAGGAAAGAGAAAGGATCCTGAAAGTCGAAAATTCCCCGCAAATCCTTTCAAGGATTTCCTGTTTGCAGACAGAGAAAAATCAAATTTCATTTGGGCTCTCCTCCGTCGAGATTACTCCCCACAACAGATGATTCCAAGTTGGACTGGATTCAACATTTCTATCCAGAATGGGACACCAATAATGAAATCGTCAATCGAATATCTCAATTGCATTAACAAGCCAGCGACTGAAAAATCAACAATACATCAGGTAAGAGTACCATGAAATATCTAAGTTAAGCTTATTTTTATGTTTATCCTGCTTTTGCTCATATAGTTATGCCTCCTCTAATAATCATTTTACCCTAAGATAATTAAAATCTCGTACTATTTAGGTACTCTCCCGAGCACTGGAAATAATGGATTCCTTGAAGCTGAAGTCAATCGTTTGCGTTTTCGACCAAGCAATTTATTGCAAGGCCTGTGAGATAAAGTGGAAAGAACCGGAGAAGTTTCACAACTGTGTCCTGATGATGGGAATGTTTCATATGATCATGACGTACATGCATATCCTTTCAAAGCGTTTTGCTGATGGTGGACTGAAAGACGCCCTCATCCAAAGCACCGTCATTGCTGAAGGCTCCGTCGATTCAGCATTACGAGGAAAGGGCTACAATCGGGGTGTGCGGATGTACAAGCTCTTCTATGAAGCCCTTCAACGTCTTTTGCTCGAGAAACTTGTGGAAACTGGAAAATGTGGTCGAGTTGATGAAGTGTGCAGCCAACTTTCATTGGAGAAGATCGACGAAAATGTTTACAATATCTTGGACGCTGATGAAACAATCGAGCAGTATTTCAACAATTACATCGACCTGACAGATGAAATCAAATCGTCAGATTTTAATTTGCCGAAATTTTGGATCAGCTACATCGAAATGGTCGAGCTTCTATTGAACGTAATATATGCTTGCAGAGCTGGTTTGTGGGATCTTCTGCTTGAATGTATTCGTGAAATAATCCCATATGCCTTTGCCTACGATAACATCAACTACGCAAGGTACTTGTCTGTGATGCTTGGTGACATGTTGGCTTTGGAACACGACTTTCCTGAAATTTACGAGCAGTTCATTCTTGGGAATTTCACAGCCCAAATAAGTGACGGTGTTTTCAGCAGAGTAGAGACCGACAAAGTGATCGAGATGACGTTGAATAAAGACACCAAGACACCAGGTGGCACAACTGGCTTCTCGACGAACATAGGAGCAGTCCATAGATGGGAACTTAACGCTACATACAGGGCATCCCTTCGCGAAGTGTTTCATCAGCATTTAAATTTCACAAGTCAAAAGCACAAGCACAAAGATCTATCTCCAGCACGGATCAAAAAGGATGAAGCAGCCGTACAATCAATCATTTCGATCCTGGAGGAAACTTTCGTCCATCCATTTGCTGAGATGCCATTGCTGTCGATTTCAAGAGGAATTGCATTGGATGAAGCCACAGCAGACAAAATGCTTTCAGTTAAAGAGATAGGTAAAGAGCTCATGATTACCTTCAACAAGGAGCGTCTGGAAGAAGGCCATACTTTATCAATCTTTGATCGCATGAAGAAACAAAAATTACCCACTTTTTCCAATATTGCGATGTCAAAAGCAGCAAAGCACAAGGCAAGATTAGTGGCTATTGAAAGTACGAAAGAGTTGTTTGCAAAAATTGCTATCATCGCTCAATCTAGAGTCATCGATCTAAAACAACTCCTCTCATTTCCCCTGATTGAGCTACCTCTGTCATTGTCAGAACCGGATGGTACCTTGAAGAAAACAGCCAAGTCACGACTATTACACGCGGTCGAGGGGGAAACCACTCCAGTTGAAATGCTACAAGGAGATCACGCATTTGTCGTTGATGGAATGGCATATGTTCGGCAGCTCAAGTCTGGTGGGTTGACTTTCGACCAGTTCTCCACAAAGCTCTTGAAGTCAATCGTCAGCGCTACGCCATCGGCATCTAGAATCGACGTCGTTTTTGATGTTTACTTCGAAACTTCAATCAAAGATGTTGAACGCCAAAGGAGATCAACTGGTGAGATGACAGTCAAACAAATAGTCTCGTCAGCACCGATCAAACAATGGGGTCAACTTCTTTCATCAGGAGAATTCAAGAATAAGCTAATCACATACTTCCTGAACGATTGGAAAAGTAAAAGGCATCTGTTGGGTGACAAGATTCTCTATGTAAATGACTCCACTGAAACCTGGAAACTAACCAAACAACACATGGAAATTTGCGATCGTTTGCGATCAAACCAGGAGGAAGCTGATACAAGAATGATTCTTCACACAAAAGACGCAGCTTCAAATCATGAAAAAGTAATCATTGCAACTCCTGATACAGATGTATTCATCATTGCAGCTTCGAATCTCACTGCACTTCGCTGCAATTTGTTCATGCTAACTGGAACTGGTGATAACAGAAGGCTTATTGATCTGAACCTGGCATGTAAAAACTACTACTCGCAGATCAACAAACCAGATTACACTCAAGAAATGTTCCTCAAAGCTTTGCCTGGTTTTCATTGCTTCACAGGATGTGATTCGATCAGCGCTTTCGCCGGACGAGGAAAAATCAAACCTTTGAAAATTTTGATACAGAAGAAGGAGTACGTTGAAGCATTTGGAGAGCTTGGGATGAGCTGGAACATAAGTGAAGAAACCCAATCAGTTTTGGAAAGTTTTGTCTGCCATATGTATGGAAAGAAAGATGCCTTGAAACTTGGAATTTCAGTAAACGATCTACGCTACGATATATATTGTCGAAAAAGTGGAAAGGTTTCGTGCGAAGGACTTCCACCATGTCTAAACGTATTAAGCCAGCACATCAAAAGGGCCAACTATCAAGCGAAGATTTGGAGGATGTGTCTCAATCCATTAGTTGAAAGATGTGATCCTTCGGAACATGGTTGGGGAATCGACGATGGTGGTTTGTTTGTCAAGTGGATGACTTGCAATCCTGCATTGGACGAGGTGAATATAAGATGATCATACCTTATCATGTCTAGATCTAATCTAAAAGACTTCCTTTGAAAATGTTAGCCTCAAAATGATAGAAAACTATTTAGGGTTTAGAAAACTGAAAAGCCGCGCTCAAGTCTTAGAGAAACTCGTAGACTACTCATCTAAAAGTTTAATTTAATTTTTAGGTACTCTCACTTGTTACGTGCGATTGCAAAAAGTCATGTGGAGCGACTTGTCCGTGTGTGATGAACAAGATGGAATGCAGTGATGCGTGTGGATGTGGTGATTGTGGAAATCGAGACGAAGACGACCAGGAAAGCGAAGACTTCGAAAGTGACGAAGAAAGTGATCTTGAGGAAAATTGATTTTTGAATATAGGACAACTATTCAGCAATTTAGAACAATAATTTGATTCTCTAATGTAGTGTATTGAGAATGACAATGCGAATAAGTATCTCGAGTCGAGATCAGAGAGATCATCTACTGGGGTTAGTCTGACCATAAATTTATTATTTTGGTATCAACTGAAATTTCATTTTGATGAAAAATTATCCATTTATTGATATTTGATAATATGATTGACTCTTTGCTCTTCTTTAAATTTGCATTTAAAGGGTCCTTTGAAGCCTTCCCTTTAATTTTTACAATAATATTTTGTCACTCTATTTAGGTTTTTTATGTCAATAGTCTCTACCTTTTGACATAGGACTAAAATTTGATTTTCGTTGATTTGGCGCGCCATACAGCATTTAAAGAAAGGTCACTTTGGGTGTTTTCTTTTTCAATTTACTGTATATTCATAGTATCCATGAATTATACATTCGTTTTAACCCATAGCCCATTTTTCTCCAAGAGGTGTAAAATTGGTCATTTTTGGCTCGAAACAGGAAAATCGAATTTTTGAAGATTTGGCGCCCCATCAATAATCAAAGAAAGTTATTTTGAATGGCTAAGACCTATACTTGTATGAAAAAATGCTTTTTTATTGCTTTTATACTGTTTTAACTCTAAAAACCTTAAAGATGTTGATTTTTTTTCTTAGATTTCATGAAAATTTTGATTTTAATCGTTTTGGCACGCCTTTATGACGTCATAGGACCGATTTAGTAAATGACATATCATTGATATTGCATTCTGGGATTTTTTAGGATAGTATGAGTATCTACAAAAAATTTCAGGTCTATATCTTTCTTACTTTTTGAAATATTAACAAAAATGTAAAACTAGGGTAGAGAATAAATTCCCAATTTTTGAGGTGTTAACAGCATACCACCCCTCAGTCTAAACTCGAAATCTTTCGATTCCATACTTTTTGACCTTGCTAACATGGAAATTTCCACTCTACATAAAATTTGGGATCTTTTGGTATATAATATGTCTGGTAACCTCGTTGAGCCCAAAATCTCAAAATTAGGCCCTCAGCTCATGGACAAAGACATAACAGTGATATGGTGGAAGTTTTCAAGAACCTCCACATTTATGACGAGTCTATAAGATCCGAGAAATTTACTCCTCGAACACGACCACGACGTCAGCATGATTACGAGCTTCAAAGGAACTTTGCTAATGACGGTATGAGAGGCTACCAAAGCAACTCTCTTTTTTACAGAGGTGTGAAACCTTGGAATGATCTAGAAGAAGATATTGTTGAAGCACCATCCTTACAAGTCTTCAAAGAGCGTTTGATAAAAGAAAGGGAGAAAAAACTTTATAAAATGTAAAATCAAAAGTTCTGTTTCATAGGAGGTCAATAGACGTGCGAAATATATTGCTACAAAAAAATAAAAATAAAAAAAAAATAAAAAAAATAAAAAATTAGGTTCCCACTTAGGTTCCCCCATCCCACTTTTCCGGTGTTCATTTAGGTTCCCACTTAGGTTCCCCCATCCCACTTTTCAGGTGTTCATTTAGGTTCCCACTTAGGTTCCCCCATCCCACTTTTCCGGTGTTCATTTAGGTTCCCACTTAGGTTTCCCCATCCCACTTTTCCGGTGTTCATTTAGGTTCCCACTTAGGTTCCCCCATCCCACTTTTCAGGTGTTCATTTAGGTTCCCACTTAGGTTCCCCCATCCCACTTTTCAGGTGTTCATTTAGGTTCCCACTTTAGGTTCCCAGGTTCCCCCATCCCACTTATCCGGTATGCCATCTCGCTACGCGTATGCCTGAAAAAATACACGTTTTTTTTTATAAGAAACACGTTTATAAGGAACTCGAGGCTGAAAATGGTTCAAAAAATAAGGAATTGTTAAGGAACTGCTCAGGCTGAGAATAAGTGGATTTGAAAATAATGTACCTTATTGGGACTAATTTGACCAAATTTTGATCTTTCAAGAGGCAAAAAGTTCAAAATTTCCTATGTAGTAAGGAACTCGATAAGGAACTTTGAGACTGAAATTCTCTGTAAAAATAAGGAACTCCAGGCTCAGAGCAAAGTTAAGGTTCCTTATAAAAAAAAAACGTGTAAGTCCTAATGATTTGAAAGTGGCTCTATGACCTATCATTATCATTTATTTTTTCATCAAAAACAATTGAATTACTGTTTGAAAAAATTCTTTTGAACTCTCAAGTGCTTTCAGAAATTTTTACTTTATCCTGCCATAAATTTCCAGAAACACTTAAAGTCTGTTCTAGAAAATTGCAAGTCATATCTAACATCTTTTTGGACTGAATGAAATTTTTGGAAAATTTCAAAGCTCAAAAACTTCAATGACATATTCAACACCAAACTATTTTTCCGAAGAGGTTACCATATTGATGATCTTTCAAGAGCAAATGTAAGGGCTACCAATATTTCGGTACAGACTTTATCCCTATTCGCTGCCAGCAAGAATTATGACTCTTTTTCGTAAAGAAGGGACAGGGAAATCATAAACTTAGGATTTCTAGCTAGATTTTTTATTCTGAACTATACAGAATAAATCACGTAAAGTAAATCGACTGGTGTACTATTTGATATAAAAACTAAACTTAGACCAACCAGATGAATTTTTGAAAAATAACCATTAAGACTTTTTGAAGGTCTATTTCACTTTCAGAAAATATGGGTCAAAATGTGAAATTGTTAATGGTTTGGTTTGATTTAATGATTCAATTAGCAAGTTATTGAATGGAAATTAAGTAAATTAAAACAATTAATGGGTTAATTTAAGGTGCATGCAGAGATCGTGGCTGGCCAGGAATTCCAAACTTTTGCCAAAACGAACTCAAGAAGTATTTCGCCTGCCAGTTTCCATCTGCAAGAAGATATTGCAAGAAATCCTGCAATCTCTGTCCAGGTATATCATTGAAAATGGATTTATGTTCTTTAGTATTTTCGATAATAGGGAATTAAAAAATGCTGGGATTTTTGGAAGCTAGGAAACTAATAAGCAGTTATTGGACAAAGTCGAATCCAATATGCAAAAATATTGAGCGTGCGAGAAAAGATATTGGACAAGGCTTCTTTCTTGGTAGTTTTTTATTCAAAAGTCTTATTTTTATTTTGTGACGTAACGTCAAAAAGAAGATGCTCAATTGTCATTGAACTCGTTGTGTGACGTCAATTTTTGAGATATGTAGCCCCCATGGAAGCTATATAATTCGAAAATATTGGACAGCAAAGAAGCCAATAAAACGTCGCTATTTACGCGCGTCGGATAATAATACGTTTTATTTGTATCTGTCTTTACTATATAAGACATACGATCGAGCATTCCAAAAGGTCTGTGATAATATAATTCCGTATTCGTATATAGGTTGTACTGACAAACCTGGCTTTAACCCACGTGTTTGCCGATTTTACAAAAGCAATCATTTGTGTGGTAGAGGTTTCGCTCAAACAAACTGCCCAAAGACATGTGGAAAATGTTGTAAGTTGTTTCTTGTGCTTTTGATTGGCAGGGACCAGTACCAAATCTTTCATGGAATAGGTTCCGGAGACGAGGCTTGACGAGTTATGCACGAGCCAAAACCCCTTTCCGTATTTTTAACCAAATTATCAAATTTATTTCGAACTTTTTAAGAACTTGGAGCCCTTTCAAAGAATAAATTGCTTTTTTAGTGTTTTGAAGCTATTTGAGTAACTTTCAAGGGAATCAACAAAGGCTTGCACATACCCGATACCTATTATGTCTACTTGCAAACCCCATTCAGTTGGTCACAATAGCGTCCCGCTGAAATGCGTATCAAAGATTAATGCTGCGAAAGCGCTATATTGTTTATTTGAATCGCCGCAAAACTTCTAAAGGGATTTATGGCGCTTTTTAATAAAATCATTATTTTCAAATACTATGAGAAATTGCCTAAAATTTGAGCCGTAGATGTTAAAAATCAAAGTGCTGTCTTGGGAGTTGAATGAAAAAATTTAGTTGGTTGGTAGATATTCTGGCTGCTGCAGGTTCGCAATTGGTCATTTTTTCTCCTTTTAAATTTTCAAGTTTTAATCAATTGTCTTGGGAATTTGAACTTGATTCAGGTAACTCTCATCCTTGTTGTTGCAAATACATCCTATAGATGACTGATGTTGTTTCTTCTGAAAGGTTGATTTCCTAGTGTGACTATCTGCCTTTGATTATTTTTGTAAAGCTTCTATAGCCCTTTAATGGTCCACTCAGTCTATGACAGCTTCTCATCATGTTTAAAAAAAAATCGTCCTTAGTCTGTTCATCACCCAGCTCTGAAACAATCTGCAAAGCTCGCACATTTGAAGATCGAAACGCAGTAGAAAGAGACCTATCTAAAGTCTATTCACGATAAGTGTGCACTCTTTTTTCTTTTACCTATAACTTTTGAAGGAATTCTTCAATCTTTATAAATTTGGTATCATTGGAAAGATATTAGTTAGTGGAACAATTTGAAATAAAAAATCTTCAAAAGAATTCTAAAAATGAAGATGAAAATGAAGAAGAAAAAAATGAAGATCTTGTAGAAAAGTGCTATAACTTTCATTTTCACTGGAGAGATTCTTTGATCTTTGGAGGTCATCACTGTGAAAAAATTTCACTAAAATATTTATTCAATATAAAGTTATAATACAAAGTTAATAAGTGATTGACCCCAAAAAACAGCAGAAAACAGCAGAAAACAGCGTTTTTAAACGTCAATTAGCTTATAACTTTTTTTGATATCTTTTGACTGAATGATTATTTTTTGGGTTGGTGTAATTTAAGATGCAAGATCTAACGATTTACGATTCACGATGCGCGATCCATGCATAAAGTATGCTGATTATTCCTAATAATTATCATATAACTTAAATTATATAACATAATTCTAAAACAATGGCATAATCTTTTCTCGCTTTTGTTTACCAC
The DNA here is from genome assembly GCF_902728285.1 of Clytia hemisphaerica. Classification (NCBI taxonomy): domain Eukaryota; kingdom Metazoa; phylum Cnidaria; class Hydrozoa; order Leptothecata; family Clytiidae; genus Clytia; species Clytia hemisphaerica. The sequence goes on from NW_027103506.1 coordinate 50,440, forward strand.
GGTAAGTTCATGCGACAAAAAAGAAATGGAACTACGAATAATTACGACCGTAAAATTATGAAAAAAACTAACTTGCATAATGTTGATAATGGAAGCTAACTTGTGAACATCTTACAATAGACAGAGAGTGAAACTAAACAATACACAAGAAATATTTTTGCTCTCCTCAGTTTTAACAATCATAATCGAATATAGGAATTTTCTTTCGGTAAACAATTCCCCTATATTGATTCAAGTTATGAAAAAGAGAGAGAGTACAGAAGGTGAATGTACGTGGTTTTCACTTTCTTTTTATCTATGACTGATTTAAATATAATTTGTATAATAATCCGTGTAGCGAAAGTATAATTCAATTTTCTTTTTAAAAATGAAATGAAAATTGAAAAAAATTCAATTTCCTTTCTTTGATATGTGAAAGAAAATTGAAAAATAGGTCAAATTTCTATTTTCTATTTGAAATAGGAAATTGAACTAAAATGATATATTTTAGGAAATTTTTGGACGAGTTAGGGCGCTCTGGGCGCTCCTCACCTTTGGTAGTCCAGCTCTTTTGCATGGGAGCCACCACGTTACCCAAATCCTCACACTGCCAGGTCATTGCATCATCCGGTCCGTAATTCTTATCCGTGTTTCGAATCGAAAGTTTTCCTTTTTAAAATGGAATTTTAAATTTGAAATCTTTTTTTCTTTTTTCTTTTCCAGAAGCAAAATTGAAATATGAACCAATTTTCTTTTTCCTATACTAAATAGAAAAGTAAATTTGAATCGCGATTTCGTGGGTTTACCCGGGCGTTTTTTCTCCTCAGGGGCCTCCAACCTTGTCCATTGTCTGTTTCTCCTGCTCTTTTTAAACTCCTGCAGATGCCAACACATTACACCTAAAGACAAACGAGAAAGACACTGTTGCTGCGATGTCATTCGTGATAAGAAAGAGCAGAACAAACAAACAGACAGACAATGAACAAGAGAGGAGGCCCCTGTGGAGAAAAAAAAACGCCCGGGTACACCCACAAAATAGCGATTCAACTTTATTTTTCTATTTAGTATAGGAAAAAGAAAATTGGTTCATATTTCAATTTTGCTCCTGGAAAAGAAAAAAGAAAAAAGAATTTCAAATTTAGAATTCCATTTTAAAAAGAAATTGCGGACCGGACGATGAAATGACCTGGCGGTGTGAGGATTTGGGTAACGTGGTGGCTCCCATGCAAAAGAGCTGGACTACCAAAGGTGAGGAGCGCCCAGAGCGCCCTAACTCGTCCAAAAATTTCATTAAATATATTATTTTAGTTCAATTTCCTATTTCGAATAGAAAATAGAAATTTGACCTATTTTTCAATTATCTTTCACATATCAAAAAAGGGAAATTAAATCTTTTTCAATTTTCATTTCATTTTTAAAAAGAAAATTCAATTATACTTTCGCTACACGGATTTATAATCTTACATAAATGATGTTTTCAAAAATAATTGAGTTTCAGCGAATGAAAGTTTGTAAATTGCCTAAATATTTAATCATAATTTGCATAATTACGCATGAATTAACATATTTTATGCACAGATCGCGAATCGTGCATCGTAAATCGTTAGATCGTGCATCTTAAATTACACCAACCCTTATTTTTTCACAGTGATGACGTTCGATAATCAAGGTTTCACTTCAGAGAAAAATGATAGTTAAAGCACTTTTCTACAAGATCTTCATTTTTTTCTTCTTCATTTTCATCTTCATTCTTAGAATTATTTTAAAGATTTTTTTATTTCAAATTGTTCCACTAACTAATATATTTTCAATGATACCAAATTTATAAAGATTGAAGAATTCCTTCAAAAGTTATAGGTAAATGAAAAAAGAGTGCACACTTATCGTGAATATATTTTTTATTAAATGCGAATTTGATATATTTTCATCGATACTTACTTTTCAGAAATCGATTCATCTGATTCTTCCTACCTGAAATCGTATTGGTCATTTGGAATTTCACGCATCATTAAATTGAAATTTTTTTTGGTTTTACTAATTTAATGCAAAATTTTTGTAATTTCAATATAGCAGCGAAGAGAACATAAAATTTTTCGATTCAGAATATATTTATTTAAAATTGTAAATTGAAATTTTGTGTAATCATGAAACAGGAATTGGTCGACATACGTTATAAGAAAATTTCTTACATTTTGCTGCAAATTTACACCCCCTTCTCCCATACCCAGTGGAAAACTCGATGGGATTAATATTCCAGTGTTTTTTATGGCTGTGGATTTGAATTCCAATGTTTTCGAGTCAGAACGTTCGTTTGGGGTGTGAAGCAAACAGCACAATATTTTGCAATGAGAATTGCCTTATCTGATTATTTTAAACAGGAACAAAATAGAGTTTAATTTTCCACTGAGGACGATATTTTGGCCAATTTTCAATTGCTGATCCACCCTTGCAAACCGACGAAGGTGTGCCACTGAAGTTTGAAAAATGGACCCTGCTTGGGACTCGTTTTTTCGAAAAAAAGTGACCCTGAATGGGACTGAAATTCCAAAATTTTCTCAAAATGTTACACATTTTTTCCAAAATATAAACAGCACTTAATCGAGGGTAATAGCATAATAAACACAAGATATTATAATTATGTCGACATTTTATTTATTATTTATTTATCGTTGGTACGAAACAAAATAGTACAAAAAGGCTAATTAAAACCAACAGACAAGTCAATATTTACTGAATAGTAAATTATATTATCAAAATAAGATATTGAAATCATTAAAATATTGAACACAGTTTGCAAGAACAATATATTTTTGCTTTCAAAATTTTGGTTTCAAAGCTCTCTACTGAGTCTGATGTTTTGATCTCATTTGGCAGTCTATTCCAAGCCTCTCCTGTCCGATGATTGAAGGAGTTCAAGGAAACTGCATTTTTTGGTAGAGGAAGTTTAATTTGAGCGCCTCTTCTGAGTTTTGGAGCATGTGGGGAATCCACATCCTCATCCTCGTTCTCAGTATCACGCTGGATGATTTCAAAATTGTTCCAGCCCAATTTATTTCCAATATTGTTGACACTATAAACTTCCACTAGCATGAGTTAGAGATTTTGAGTATGAATGGACACACAATTTCCTTCGACCAGAATCTCATCATAATCAAGATGGAGAAGATTTTGTTTAGCCCCAAGGGCTCTGTAATGAGTTCAGTCGAAAGATTGTGGGCCATCTTACTGCAAAGCATCCAAATGAGAGGGCAATATTTAAAAGTAGATAATATAAAACTATTAAATATTAAGTCTGCCTGCTCTTGGTTCAGATATGATCTAATTCTGAGAATAGTTTTAGTTTTATAAAAGGCTTTGTTACATAGATCCTGAAGATGAGGATAAAATGATAAAGCACTGTTGATGGTTACACCACGAAGTTTAACATTCTCAGAAGATTTAAGTTTAAAATTTCCTATGTCAAGAGATATATTTGCGTTTTTTGTACCTGGGAATAACATCTGAAACTTCTCCGGCTTCGCTACAAGAGAGTTTTGTTCAAACCAGGTGAGAAGGATTTTCAAGTCTAAATACAAAGCTTCAATGACTTCTTGCAAGGAAGAAGCACATTTGTGAGAAGTATTATCATCGGCGAAGTTACAGAGGTCATCTTTATTTACAAAGTAAAACAAATCGGTAATAAAAACATTGAAAATAGTTGGAACTAAAAGAGATCCTTGTGGCACTCCAAATACCAAAGGTAGCCAACTACTGTAAGATGATCCCACTTTGACTCTGTGTTTCTTATTTGAAAGATAGCTACGAATAACAGCGAGGTCTTTACGTCCATAAGCGTGAAGTTTTTGCGACCACGAGGCAAACAGTCAAAGGCTTTCGACAAATCCATCATAATTGCTCCAATTGATCCATGAAATTTTTTATAAATTCACTTTCGGGTTGTAAGTTAAAATCACCCACTATTATGAAGTTATCATAAGTTCTACTATAAAAATCTAATCCTGTTGAAAGGCTTGATAAAAAGTTTTCGAATTTTTCTTTAGTTTTGTGAATTGTAGGATTTCTATCAATCATAAATACGCACTACTTAGTTTTCCTAAGATTGATTTCAAAAGGAATGACCTCAATACTTTTAGGGAAAACAAAAGATGACAGCAGCTGATGTATTAAAATATCAGATCTAGCATATACCAGCAGACCTCCACTTGACTCAGTATAGTCTAAGCGCAGGGGTGTTTTGTAACCTGGAAGAATAAGACGGCTGGTTGTAAAAGCGTCATCAAGCTTAGTTTCAGAGATAGCTAAAACATCAATATTATTTCCCAAAAAATTTTGAAGGTCCTTCAATTTATGGCACGCTGAATTTATATTTATATATCCTATTGTTAAATTTAAAGGATATTTCAATTTTTGACTTCGGAGATTTCTAATGGGAGAACAACCAGTATGAATGCCAATTTCATTTGGTGGACCATCCAATCACATCTTACCAAGGACATTTTTTAAATTTAGAGCCAATTTTTTCAATCCCTTTGAGTTGGTGTGTAGTTTTCTTTTAGCTAAACACGAGTGGTCAACGTTCCCATTTTCAACCAATCCAATGTTTCTCTCTCTGCAGAACTTTCGTAGCTCTTCGTTTTTCAATCTGAATTTACTAAAGCTTCCTTGAAAACCGTTACGTAAACATAATTCCGAAAAACAAATTTGAGTTTCAGGACTAATTTCTTTCACAGTTTTGACGAGGAGATCAAGATTTTCGGTAGTACTATTGATTGACTTTGTAAGATCGTTTGTCCCCACATGAATGATCTTGGGGCAGCGTAGAAAGCGGAATATTTTGTCTACGGAGCTGAAATTTGACACACGTGTTCCTAAAGTAAATAACCAGGGGTGTTTTTTTCATTTTTTTTTAATTTCCTTTTTTTTTGTGATTTCTTCCCAATTTACCGGTATTTTACGCTCATTTAACGTCACTAAATCGACAAAATTCATGACCTTTTATTCTTTTATTAACTCAAAATAATTAACGTCAAATATTTTTTCAAATGCTAAAAATTAAAAAAAAATACTAATTTTCAAGCATGCCGACGTCGGGCCAGAAAAAAAGTGCTCTACAAGGGAAAAAATTCTTTATTCCTAAAAAAATTCTTCTTTCATGAATTTAAATTTGCCTTCGACTGAGCCTTTTCTAATCCTTCTGAGTACTCATGGCTCTGGATTTTACAATTGAGCCTTGCCTTTTCTGTGTGTCCGTCAAAGTAGGCTCTTTCCAACCTGCGTTTACAATTTAGCCTTACCTTACCCCGAGTATCCATCACTCTGAGATTACAATCAAACTTTCCCTAATTTCTTATTTCGTGTAACCCCTGGGTTTACATCAGCCTTCTATTATCCTGAGGGCTTATCGCCCTGTTTAAAAAAAGTGTTTTACAATTGGGCCTTCCACTTTCAACACGTACACTGAAGTTGAGCCCAGTGCTTTAGCACGTTACAGTTTTCAAATAGCACCTATTACCGAAATGATCTAATTCGAAACGAAAACTTTGGTGGTGTAATGAGATTTCCGAACCCTCCATCTGAACTTACTAAATATTATGATCAGACGGAGTAAATAAAACAAAAGGGACACGAGTGCAGAATAAACTTTGAGACAAATTAGTTTCCTATAAAAATAATCTTTAACATAACTAGCTTCTAGAGTTACAAAACAAATTATAAATTGACGAAGATTGAAATAACTTCACTGCCATACTTACCTACTTACAAAGAAAATTTGACCTCTATATATACTAGGTCCCTACTTCTAAAATAAATTTTAATTGCCTGACTACATATGGCGTACATATTATATATGGCTGGGGATTATGGGGTTAGCTTCTGTATTTCAAATTAACAAAACTTCATAAAACTTTGTAAGCACAAGGAAGGCTTCACATTTAGGCATAGAACAGGAAGGTAATTAAAATCGAAGGTAGTTAAAGTGGTAACACAAAAGGGCAGATGGAAAATAGCCGTCTACTGATAATAATTGTCCCTTGTTTTATTTTCGCGAACAGAACATCCATTTATATTTACTCCTTCCGTTAAAAAATTTGACTTGAAATACCACGCCCTAATCATTCTTCCCTGAAAACAATTCCGACGATATATAGATAACTAAAATCTCTAGTACAATTATAAATAAAAAACAACAAAATAACCAAATCGTTACCCTAAATCTCTAGCTGTTTGAGGAAATTTTCCAGTTTCGCATACTATAATGTCGGTATTTTTTTACTAATAAAATAATTTCCTTGTTCTTTGATAATATTTTCACACAGCCGATGGTCCCAGTGGGCACACAACGTTGTTCCAACATCCATTTAACGTCCGTAACGTCCCATTTTTAATGATTAGAAATGTCGCCCCATCATGCATGCTCGCCTCATAACATAACTAAAATGATCCTTGATTTCTCCATATTTTTTTAGACACTGTGCAATCCTTAAATCTTTTTCCGTGGCTGAAAGGAAAAAATAGTCAATCAATATTACCGATTATCGGAACATATTTTTCAACAATCCGCATGCCGCTCTCTCACAAACCAGGTAGAATACTAGTCAGTCGGAAAATATTTCCCAAAAGATGTTGTTACCTGGTGCAGGTAAAACAAGTGTCAGGATGGTGGAGAAACAAAGAAAAATGCGCATGCGATTGTTTTAAACGTTTTTTATAAAAATGTACTTTATAAGAAGATTCATGATGAAATTCGGCGAAAAATTAAGAATGTCCTAAGAATATTGCCATCATGAAATTTCTATTTTGATCTTCTTTCGACCGTAACTTTCTTAATTTACACAAAAAATTTCAGTAAGTTTAAGGTTTTGCCACCTTGAAATAGTATTATTTCGAGAAATTGCACTAAATCCTCTTTGGTATTGTATTGTTAAGGTATGACTTTAAAATTGACTAATATAAGAAAGCCTAAAGAATATTTTAAGATGATTTTTCCGAAAAAGTTAAGAATATTCATGATCGAATGGAAAAACAGCATTCTCATAAAAAAGCGTGTACCTCTTCTTCCATAAACTTCAACTTCGCACAAAGCTATAGGCACGTTTGGTCTTGTATGATCAAGCCTCACAATATCACCAAAAACATCTTTCTTCGTTTTAATTTCTTTGGCGATTACAGCATGCATGATTCCTGTATCACCAAATGGTACTTCATATGGTTTACCATCTTTCGAACCAGAAGCTAGGTTTATTGAGCTTAAAACAGTTATTTTTACATTCGATAAATCATTTGTACAGCAGTCGACACGGTTGTATATGATAACGGATTCGATTTTCGCAATTGAGATCAATTGAACTTGCCAAAAGCTTTTTGGATAACGATGCCTTCCTGGCCGTTGCGACAAATGGTCTGGCGGTATCCGGCCTTTTTCATAGACGGGCCCGGGATAACGATGCCTTCCTGGCCGTTGCGACAAATGGTCTGGCGGTATCCGGCCTTTTTCATAGACGGGCCCGGGATATCCACGGCCTTTTTCATACACAGGCCTGGGATAACCACGGCTTTTTTCATACACAGGCCTGGGATAACCACGGAAATAATCGTTGGAAATAAATACGGGATGAACGGAATCTAGCCCTTCCAAGTTGCCCATGTCACAGTTCAGGTTGTCTCCATCAACTGCAAGTGAGCTGAGACGGCTGCTTGATGCTTTTGTTTTACCATGTAAAGCCAAATTTTCTCTGTTTTGAACATCAACTATAAAAAAATTGTATTCTCATTTGTTCATGAAGGTAATAAAGATACAGATGGAGAGAAAACGTCTCGGTAATGACCTAAATGGTCGTTGAAATCTTTTATAGATCTACTCAAAGTGGCTTTTCTTTGATGTACCATCATTGGAAGCAAAAACATCAATTTATAACTTTATATGAACAGAAAGAAGCTGTACCGTTGATTTTGAAAAACTTAATTTTGTGACCGGTAAAAAAATCGTAAAACACATGAAAGTTTTCGACAGAATGCTTATAAATGGCGAGAACGAGGCTTTCGTAACCCTCAAAGATCACAAGGATAGCTTCGAAAACAATCCAAAGGTACGCTTATTAAATCCAGCCAAAAACGAGATCGGCCGTATCGCAAAATCGATCCTCGATAGGGTCAACAACAAAGTTAAAGCCCATAAAGAACATAAACCAATGGAAGAACACCGATGAGGTTATCGAATGGTTCAAAGCAATACTGGATAAAAAGAACCACAAATTCATAGTGTTTGACATGAAAGACTTATCCTTCAATCTCTAAAAATCTTCTATCCAACGCTATCGAATTCGCTAAAACCATCACTACTCTGTCAGCAAAAGACGTTAGAATTATCAACCATGCACGAAAATCTCTTTGTTTCAGCGACGACTCCGCTTGGATGAAGAAAAATGGTAACCTGTTTGACGTAACCATGGGTGCGTTCGACGGCGCTGAAGTTTGTGAGCTAGTTGGAATCTACCTACAGCATAAATCAAGTGAAACGTACGACATTAAGAACTTGGGAATCTATCGTGACGATAGTCTTTCAGTTTTCAGAAATGTTAATGGCAACAAATCCGAACGGATCAAAAAGGATCTGCAGTCGAAGTTCCGTGAATACGGGACGGACTGGAAATTGTGATTGAATGCAACAAGAAAGTTTTTAACTACCTGGAAGTTACGTTCAATTTGAATGACGGAACTTTCAAGCCGTACTCAAAACCAGACAACAAGATTCAAAACATTAACAAACAGTCAAACCATCCACCGAACGTGATCAAGCAAATTCCGAAAACTATCGAACAAAGACTGTCTAACCATTCATCGAACGAGCACATATTCAACCAAGCAAAAAAGCCGTATGCAAAGGCACTGAAAGATAGTGGTTAAAACATCCAGCTATCCTACAATCCTACCTTCGCAAATAACAATCGTAAAAATAACCGTAAGCGTAAAATCACTTGGTTCAACCCCCCGTACAACCAGAACGTCAAAACGAAAGTTCCACGAAGGTTTCTGCAACTCATAGATGAGCACTTTCCAAAACAACACAGACTCAACAAAATATTCAACCATAACACTGTCAAAGTCAGCTATAGTTGCACCAAAAATATGAAGAACATCATACAGAGTCACAATAAAAACATCCTGAAAAACGAAGCAAACGAGAACATAGACAACCAAATGTGTAACTGCAGGGTAAAAACCAACTGTCCCCTGAACGGATCGTGTTTAGTTGAGCGATCAGTATACCAATTCACGGTGACATGCGAGGAAGAACCAGATTACGACGAGAAGTTTTATATTGGACTTGCCGAACCTGCTTTCAAAAAACGTTTCGCAAACCACAAGTCTTCTTTCGCAAACCACCACTACGAAAAAGAGACGGAATTGTCAAAAGAAGTTTGGAGGTTAAAACGAAAAAAACCTATCGCCAAAAATCGCATGGAAAACCATCCAACAGTGCCCACCGTTCAACTGTTCGTCACTGAAATGCTCACTTTTGTCTCGCGGAGAAACTTGAAATCGCTACAATTCCGAACCCTGACAAGCTTTTTAATTCTAGGAATGAAGTGATTTCAAAATACCGTCACGTGAACAAGTTCACTTTAAAAGTTCACGACACCAAGGACTAAAATGACGTCAATTTTTGACGAAGACCCTGCAATGTTATTTTTTTGTAAGAGCAACGGAACTCTAGTTTTAAAAAAAAAAATATTTTCAACTGAGGATTGTTTGTAAAATCATGAAACTGTCAGTATTGAAACAATAACTTTCATTACTTCTACTACGAAAATAAGTTATAAAGGTAGGGTATAGGAAACTTTCTATACCTAATACAACCTATCCGAAAATCCAGGTGTTTTTATATCACGAGAAGTTGAATGAAACATAAACCATATCAAAGTCAACCAACATTTTGGGAGCCCTTGAATAAGCATTCATAGAACTGAGAATTCTGAAGATGGGTAATAGCTAAAAACTACGAAATTCTTTTGCTACCAACTTACATTTCATAGATTGCAACAGAAAATCAACTTATATGCAATAATACTTGCTGAATCAGCAAAAACAGCAAAAACTGTCATTTCCGTGGAAATTTTAGGAGAAAAATAACTTTGAAGCCTCATATCTTTGAATTGAGCCAAGGTGAAATTTACACAGCATAATCCATATCCAATTACTCTTGTCTGCTTGATTGTAGGGGGGGGGGAGATACTCCGGAAGAAAAATCATAAAATGGGGGAGTCATCCAAAACAGCTAGGAAAATGAAGGTTTTGGCACTTTTTCAGGAAAATTTCATAATACGGGAGTCATTACAAAATGATATTGGGGTGATTATTTTCCCAAAAATTAGAAAATGATCCCCCTACAATTGAGCACACAAGAGTAGCACTAAAATGTTTTTCAAAAATTCAATAAAAGCGTCATTTCAACAAAACAGTCATTATCCTTTCCGGTTTGGAATTTGCATTATCAAAAATCCAGAAATCCTTCATGAAAGTTAACAAATTTTACATCAGTCAGGTGGAATATCTATAAGAGAACAAGCACATGTCAATGGTTTTTCACTCTAACAACACTGGACTATAGATAAATCGACAATTTGGGGGCCACAAACCTGCATTCTGACGGTCTAACTGTGAGCATTTTACCTAGCAAGCTTATACTCACGACCTTTCAAATTACAATTCCAGACTATGGTCAAAATTTTGTATCCATCTGAAATATATCTCGAGAAATCATAGAAATAGCTGACCTACATATTGGGGCCCATGAAAAAAATCTGCCTTCAAGTGACTGAAAAAGATTGTTTTGTTGATGCTGAAACTTTTGAAAGAAGTTTTGGGAAAAAAAGTAGAAACATATTTTTGTAAAATATCTTTTCCTGTGAGTTTGAGAGAGTTTTCAAGTTTAACCTAATTAGCCCCTAGGGGATGGAATCTACCACACCGCTGTTATTTCCTTTATATCTCATAAAAAAAATTGAAACGATTTGAAACTTTCTGACTTTTATAAAAATCTTATTAAGGAGTAAGTGTACGAATTTTTGTGATTGTAGACACTCTAGTTTATGTTTTATGAACTTATTGTGAAATATACCGTAAAACCCAGCTAAAATCTAATGAAACTCAAAAGTTTCAAACGCTCATAACTTTTGAACTACTTAGCCAATTAAAATCAAACTTTGACAGCTGATAGATATTAACAACCCTAATAAGAAATTGTTAACAAAACTTTTATTAAATGATAACGTCTTCATTTGTGACGTCATCAATTTTTGGAAATTTTACTGATTTTCAGCATTGATTTTAACAATAAAAAACCATTTCAAAATAAAAACCCGGCATTTTATTTAAAGAGTAACTATTTATCTTTAAAAATCTTTTGACGTGCCCTCAAATTTTGACGTGCCCTCTATTTTTGACGTGCCCTGAAATTTTGACGTGCCTTCTATTTTTGACGTGCCCTCAAATTTTGACGTGCCCTCTATTTTTGAAGTGCCCTGAAATTTTTAGTGCCCTCTATTTTTGATGTGCCCTCTATTTTTGACGTGGCCTCAAATTTTGACGTGCCCTCTATTTTTGACGTGCCCTCTATTTTTGACGTGCCCTTGATTTTTTGACGTGTCGTCTATTATTTGACGTACCCTCCCCTCACAGACATCATTAAGATTCCTCTCGACCGAATCAATTACAAAACCAAATAAATTAGCTTGTATTTCAATTTTCCGGCATTGACTTTTTATGGGCGGCCATTTCAATTTCAATGATTCACGACGATACGTTATTAATGCGCACGACAAAAAGTGGACTGAAAGTTTTTCATAGTGATGTGATGTTAGTTTTCAGCGACCTTTGGAGCTTCAGCGTGTCGCGTTAAGAAAACTCCACGGCTGTTATTCTGTTATCAGGTTACCTTTATGAAGACAGGTGCTCTTATTACGACTAAGCCTTTTTCACCCTCTTTTTATTTGCAAAACAGAACACATTATCTTTAATAATCATTTTGTGGATCCCTTTTTATTTACTTTACTAAAAGTGGTAACATGGGGTAACAGGGGGTAACACCTGGGTAACAGGGGGTAACACTGGGGTAACAGGGGAAACACTGGGGTAACAGGGTAACCGGTTGAAAATTTGAAAAGAAGAGACTTTTTGTAGGCACGTGGCGTTTTGACAAAATGCTAATACCCTGTTCACATTTTTGACAAAAATATTGACAAAATCAAAAAATATGATGCCTACCAGGACAAAAATACCAAAAGTTTTAAGCATACGGAATGTGATGACAGCAATAGGGCTGGATATAAAATGCCCCCTGTTACCCTGGTGCTACCCGCTGTTACCCTGGTTTTACCACCTGTTACCCTAGTATTTACCCCTGTTACCCCGTGTTACCACTTTTAGTAACAACGCTTTATTTATGGCATGAGTTTAGAGATTAGTCGGGCACTTCGAAATATGAGGGCACGTCAAAATTTGAAGGCACGTCTAAAATCGAGGACACGTCAAAATTTGAGGGCACGTCAAATTTTTGGGCACATGAGCATGCGAGCACGTCAGGCACGCGGGCACGCCAATGTTTCGAGGGCACGTAAGCACGTCAAAAAATTGAGGGCACGTGGGTACGTAGGGCACGTCATTTAGCAGACTCAACTATTTTATGCTAGCTACAGTGTGTCCGAAAAAAATGGAACAGAATTTGCATAGATTCGAATACTCAAATCTTCTATCCCAACGAGTTCGGAATAATTACAATAAGATGGAAATGTTTTGTTCAATTAAAAGGTATTCAATTCCCAAGCTATTTTAATAGGTTCTGGATAAAAGAAATTAAGTATTTGACATTACGAGTTAAATTCTGTTCCATTTTTTCCAGACATTCGAAATAACAAAACCTAATTAATCACTTACATTGGCGCCCATAAACTTCAACTTCGCATAATCTCAACGGTTGATCTAAATATTTCATATCAATACGGACAACCTTGCCATATGCCTTCTCTCCACACTTGACATTGTTGAAAGGGAATTCGCGGGCTAAATCGTACACATGTCTACACAGGGAAATCTTTCCGTCCGAATTGATGACTGTAATATCAAATTGTGATAACGAACTGTCACCGCATCCGTATATAAAAACATTTTCAACATAATACGATGTTGGTAGCTGCACTTGCCACCAGATTTTTCCGTCAGGAGATTGTGAAACCATTGTGCTTGAGCATGCCGTGTTGTTTGAACAATCAGCTTTGTTACCATCTACAGCTTTGGAACTTGGAAAATTGGATAGGGTAGAGGATTGCCTTGTTAAACCGTTTAATGCAAGGTTCCTACCATAAGATTCGACTGAAAAAGAAATATAGTATTTGTCCATAGACGATGTTGTTCATTAATCTCAAATTTGCAGCTGAGACAAGAAAGCCTGTAACTTTTAATATAATTCGAATCATATTGCGATTTTGTGCTCGTTGAAAAGACATTCGTGAGTGGAAAATGATGAAACAAAAAAAAATTGAAAAATACATGAAAAATAAAAATGAAAAATGAAGAAGAAAAAAGTCTTTTTTCTTGTAGAATTGTAATTACCATTTTCACAGGAGTGATTCTTCAATCTTCATCGCTGTGAAAAAACTTTTCAAAAATATTCATTCAATCAACATATATCAAACAAAGTTTATTGCTAGTTAACTCTATAAAGTAGTAAAAAAACAACAAAAACAATTGTCAATTAACCAATATTATTATATACCCGTAGGCAAAAACAGCCATTGAATAATTCCTAATCTACCTCGGTAGATTTTTTTTTGCCCCCGCAGGAGCGTAGCGACGAGGAGGCACTCATAGTTTCACGCATAGATATTGGACTGGAATCTCGAAATTTTGTTGCGCTTTGTCGACCAAGCATCCCCGTAGTTAGTCTCTTCCGTAAATGTTCGGTTTTTTTCCGGGACGTTAGTATACATATTTTCCTATTACATACATATTTCATATTACGTTTCATATTACCATTATTACATATTACAGTTTTAGTTTTGATTTAGCTTTGAAAAGCTGAAGCGAGTGTTATAAATGCAAATCATAACAGTGTGTGATATAACACGAATTACAATATTACTTGTGCAAATCAAAACAAACAAAATGGCAGACTGGTTATGATGATGATGAGCTGATTCATTGACTGGAAAAAGTGTTTTGTATGTCAAATTTTGTTTCTTGTCTTTGAAACTGAATACTAACTACTGTAATTTAGTCAGAAGTTCACTTCAGCACTGATTTCAATTCTTTTTCCGGAATCTTTAAAAAAATTTGCTCAAGTTTTCAAATGTACATTTGATATTTTTGTTCAAACTCTAATTTATCTTTGTCTTTTATTTTATTAACTACCTTTATTGTTTATAGAGCTTCTCGAGCTTTAAATACCGGCAAAGTACAAAAAAGTTGAATGTATGCATATGTAAAGTTGAATCCAAAAGTGGTTGAATGAATGTTGAATGTCAATCAATGTAAACAAACTTTTTTTTTTGGTCTTCAAAATAGATTTACCTCACTTAGAGTTTTTTCACTGTTTTTTCAGTGGGGTAAATCTATTTCAAAAACCTGCAAAAAGTTTGTTTACATTCGTTTAACTTTACATGCGCACATTCAACTTTTTCATGCAGTTGGGATAGCCTAAATAACTTACGCTCCAGTGGTTTGGTGAAATAGCTCCAATTCTGGCTTTCCAAGTTAGGATGGACCTTCCCGAAGGCATTTAACGATGGTTAGACTAGGTACACAGACAGTCATACAGAAACACCATAAAGCGAAAGTATATATAGCTATAAACTCAAAAAGTCTAGCTTCCTGAAGGCACGTCTCTTCATTGTCTGCGCTGCTTGGAGAAAAGATTGCATCATGAAAAAGTACTATGCACTTGAAAAAAGATTTAGGCGCATTTCAACTTTTCTCGACTGTACGTCTGAATGGACCACAATGGCATTCCTTTATTTTTCTTTTGACCAATAAAATAGAAGATTTTGTTTGAGAAGTGCAATCACAGCGTACGCAAGTGGAGCCCGGGCCTTAACTAGGATCGGTTTCTATTTCATCCTATTTAAGATGGCGCAGAACTTTTTGATAAATTTCATACGCAGTATCCTCTTGACTATTGTTTATCAGGCAAAGTTGCAATAGAGAAATGTTGAAATATAGCAGCCAATGAAAAAAACAAGCTATTTCTGATTGGTTACCTTGTTGATTTATTCACCGCTATATATTTTGCCTACAATCTAAGATGTCTGCGGCATTATCAGAAAAGGTCTATTTAGTGAATAATAATCACGATATATATTCTTGTAAGAAAGAAACTAAGGAGAAAAAAACAAACAGGAGATGTGAAAACCTGTAAGCTAATGATACCATAATTTTTGAAATATATTTTTGAGAAGCTTTTCCAGCTTTTCCTTAAATTTTATTAAATTATCAAGCTGTGAATTCTTCAAGTATTTTGTTTGGAATATAATTTTTTTTCAAGCAAATGCCTCAATCAATCAATCAATCAATCAATCAATCAATCAATCAATCAATCAATCAATCAATCAATCAATCAATCAATCAATCAATCAATCAATCAATCAACCAATCAATCAATCAATTATTAAATCAATCAATTACTCCTGATTATTTTTTAATGTTTTAATTTTTAAAGCATTAAAGCTTTATAAGTGCATGACATGATCTTTATGTGGGGGCATTTAGTGAAAGCTATGACTAGTTTAATTTTCTTTTCGAAATTTGATTTTTTGTCACATTTATTCTGTTGCAATTAAAGAGAGACAATAAAATATTTCAATTGTGAATTTCGTGAACAATTTAATGACTTAAATCATTAAAAAACAATTAGAAAGAAAAACATTTGAATGTTCGATTCGTGTGAATCTCTCTACAAAATAGAAAACTTATGTCTTGTTTTCGTCTTTGGGCATATGATAAAACATATATTCAATAGGTTTACGTTGGTTATTGGATTTATTAACCCTGATGAACATTACGTCACCTCGGGTACATAAATCTCAATAACCAACTTTTACCTATTGAATATCTGCTAAGTAAACTTTGCTTGATATCTTTTGATCAACTGGATATTTGTGAAATATTTTTTCACAGTGATGATGATCTAAGATTGAGGAATCACTCCTGTGGAAATGGTAATTATAACCACAATTCTACAAGAAGTTGATTTTTTTCGTCTTCATTTTCATTTTATTCAATTTTCTATATTATAATATTCCACTCGTAGATATCTTTTCAACACGAGTTTATAACCGCAACTTGATTCAAATTCTATCAAAAGTTGCAGCATTTTTTATCTCAGCTGAGATAAAGTTTAGTCTTTATTAACAGCAAAACATGCATAAATAAATTTTCGTCCGACCTATAAGGTTTTCTCCAGCAAAAAAACAAGAAAAAACAAACAAAAGCAAACAAAATCGGGCCAGTAGATTAAATCTAGCATTTTCATTGCTTTCGGAAAGCGAGGTGAAGAAAAGTAGGCGGTAAAAGTTCAATCTCTTAAACCGGCCAAGTCTCATGGTATAAAGAATGGTTTTCCTTGCTCTACCTAACCCAGCTGACACACAAAGTTGTTTCAACGTCCATATCACGTTCATAACGTTAGATGAACGTTAAAACAACATTGTGTGCCAGCTGGGAAGCCACTGACTGACCTTGCCCTTGCGGCACCCACAACAGCTAGCAGAAATCAAAAGTAGAAAGCTTTCACTAACCTTTTTGTCCATAAACCATAACTTCACATAAATTCAGCTGTCCGTGGACTTGCTTTTCAAGCTTGACTTTATTTCCTATTGCACCAAAATTGCACGTAACTCGTATCATTTTACGAGATACGCTCATGTGTCCGGTATTTGCACAAAAATGTGGTTTGTTGTCTTTATCATAAACGTAAATATCAGTATGTGAAAGTGAGTTTGCATGGGCGTAAGGGTTGAAATTACCAACATAAAGAATGATATATCTGACATCGTAAGCTTTGTCCAGTGTGACAGTCCAAGATGGATTCTGTTGCAGACCTGTGTTCGTACTCTGGTGATCCCGTGGAAAGCATTTGTCATGTTTTCCATCGACGGCAAGATTGCTACCGCTATTTTGGCCTGATTGAGAAGTCGACCGACCCAAGGCGAGATTTGGCGGACCTGTAGATGAGAGTTTCATTGGTAAACTTTGCTTTGACATTACAGACCCTCACACGGAAAGATTTTTTTAAAATTAAAAAAATCACCCCGATATGGGTTAGGTACAGGCTTAGATTGCACGGTACAACGGCGGTTACAGAAGGTACTCAAAATTAATGAAGGAGGGTGTTTCTTTTGTTATTATTCTTTTTATTTTATGGAAGTAATTGCTCTCCATTAAAAACACTGAGTACCATCTGTAACCGCCGTTGCTATTTTCTGAGACTTGGTGGAAAATGTAGAAAAATCTAAATGAATGGAACATTTGAAAACTTGTTTAAAAATAATTATTACAATTGCTCACAACTTTATTATCCACTAAGAAAGAGCTTGATAGCTTGGTAAATAGCTTTTTTATGAAAGTTAGACTTTATTAGTAAACAGCCAAGGCCAAGGCTGTAACTATTTATGACACTAGGTCCTATCATTGTTACCAACTCAAAATAAATTGATAATAATGGAATTTTCCTGAAAGAAATCATGTTGAGGAGGTCCATTTCCGTCCCAAGGGGTAGGTATGGTTTGAAATACAGTGGAATTCCATAGGGGTAGACAAAAATCCATCAAAAATAAGCGGAATTCCATGGGAGTAAGGTTTGATAATCTTTAAAAATTCGGAATTCCTGAGAGGTAGGACCCTAAAATTGTCTGGAATTCTAAGAGGGTAGGGCGTGAATGGTTGGACCTCCTCAACAGGGGGTGCACGGTTTTTTTCCGATAGCCCAACAATAATTATTATGTGTTACCTGCGATTGAAAGGAGCTCCTTTTGAGCGTCGACTGCGAATTTCTCCCACAATTGAACTTGAGACATTACAGTCTCTTGCCAATATTTTTTAACAAGATTAAATGTTTGTTTCCAATAAATATCCTCGTGTCTGTACAGCATGTCTTCTGCGTTAATTCCAAGCCATTTTTTGAAATCATGCCATGTACCATGTGGCCGATTGATTGATCGATATTCACACAATTCATGAGGTAAAGCATCAGCGAACATTCGACATTCACATGTGCGTTCCCTGCCGTCTTTGGTTTTCTTCATTTCTTTACAATGCATTGTCTTCTTACATTGATTCTTTGATTGTGCACCATAAAAGTTGAGTATAGCGTTGTTGACTTCGTGAGCGTATTTAATAAGTTCTTGTGACACTGTGATGCTTTTTTTCAAATAAGCGTTGTATTCGTCCCATTCGCCTCTTTCGTTTTTGAAACTGTCCCTTACTGAGCGCAAAACGAGTAATGTTAAAAAGGAATAATCTCGGAATGCAGGAAATTGCATTTCCAATTCCTTCAACTCTTCCCGGCTTACTGTCCCCTTCTGCAATTGATTTTTGAATATCATAAATTTGGCTCTTTCGCTTCGAATAGCTAAGTATGCTCTTTTTTGGCATTGGTTCACTTCAGTTTCCTCATGATAATGGTGAAGACAGGCCGACCATTTCGGCATCAGCGTCTCGTACTCTCTTTTTAACATGATGGCTCTGGACTCGATAATTTTCCCATCAACATAGCCTTTCATTCGCTCATCCTGTTATTGACGTCTTCTGCAAACTCCTCAAAAGCTTTATTAGTAGCATCAAGAATATCCTGAGCACTCGGTTCACCTCCAAGATAAGACAAGATTCCACTGACAAACCACATGGTCGATGCCATCTTTGAAGCAGTATTAAAAAGTTTTTGAATTTTTTTTATTTTGGACGACCCTTCTCCAATGAAACCTGTAAGTCCTGCAATAAATCCTGTTCCTTGGGTACCTGCTGAAAAACCACTGAGGACTTCGTTTTCTTTAAGTGTAGCTTTGGGAGCCTTAATTAGTTGGATCTTTTTAATACCACCACCGGGGACGTATGGCTTCTTTGGATCACAATATATGGTAGAGCCAACAAATCCACCAGAGTATTGGTCCCCCCAAATGTACGGTGATTTGTATGCATCTGCGCACGGGCAACACATACAAAGAATGACACCAATGAAGATCAGCTTTTCCATTATTGCACTGTATGGAATATCGAATGAATTGATTAGAATTAAACCTTTAAGTGCCAGGGTTTACTTTTTAGGTTTCGGGATGACGAGTTATTAAGTCATCGGCACTTAAAGGGCTAAAAGAATCATATAGATAACATCTAACGTTAAATGAACGTTCTGGATGTTAGATGAACGTTGAAACAACGTTGTGTGCCAGTTGGGAAAGCTACGAGTGAATTCACCTCTTTTGAATGTAACTAGGTCAAAATTTGGTCCCTTACTAATTGCTCCTATT
Source organism: Clytia hemisphaerica (assembly GCF_902728285.1). Classification (NCBI taxonomy): domain Eukaryota; kingdom Metazoa; phylum Cnidaria; class Hydrozoa; order Leptothecata; family Clytiidae; genus Clytia; species Clytia hemisphaerica. Next base: position 69,933 of record NW_027103506.1, read on the forward strand.
CAGTATACCAGATAGGATTTTAATGAACACCATCATTTTTAAGAAATCTCATGATTTTTCAGGAAATATATACTTTTAAGCTGCGTGTCCACTGAAAGAAAATATGTCCGTCGCAAATGATCATCGCAAAAACGTTTGTCCGTCGAAAAAAAAGTTCCAGTGGACACATTTCATCGCAAAATATTTTTTGTTTTAGAATCAAAATTAATTCCGAATAATTGGCGATGGAAAATGAAAACGTTTTCAATGCGTTTCCGTTTGTTTTTAATAAATTTGTATTTTGTGTTACCATGGAGATAAGTTAAGATACATCTTTTTTAAACACATTTCTTTTAACACTTTCCTGACGGCCCCAGCTAATTTCGTTCAATTTGGAACGATATCTTTCGGCTGCCGTAATTTTTTTTGAGGACCTAATTCAAAAATCTGGCACACTGAAAAGATAAAACATGAAAATAGCTTTGCAACAGACCCAAAAATGGCCTATTTAAATTGCTCGGAAGCTGAGATAATTGCATCTGAAGTTGGAAGTTCTAAAAAACTAAAAAATCGATTTTTTCGATTTTCGTCGTACGGAAAGAGTTAAATACAAAACTTATTTTCATGATTGCCGATATATTTCGTAGATATTTATTTTTTAGATGGGCATTGTGAACACGTGTTTGCGATAAAGAATTCGCGACAAGAAATTTATTCATTGCAAATTATTTGCGATTTTTTTCATATGCGGAGCATCTTGAGGGGCATGTTAGCCCCCCGGATCTCAGGATTGACAAGTGCATGAAATTGAAATTTTCACCAGTGACAGACATTGACAAATGAAGATGATATACAATTTTTTAGGTCGGCCACCTGTTGAGTTGGTATTTTACAGACCAGAATGCTAAATTAGCTGCTAGAAGGAATTAGCCAATTGGCTTGGTACTTTTTGATGAAATCGCGTCTATTTGCCAAATCAAATCAGAGTAAACCGAAAAAAAATAGTTCCAGGGTGGTATTTGGTACTGTACAGACTGGTCTGTAAAATGCACACCCCCCTTTTCCGGAACTCAGGACTTGAAATTTTCACCAGTGATAGGTCTTGACCATCTAAAACAATGTGCAAAATTTCAAGTCGGCCACCTGTGCTGTTGGTATTTTACAGACCAGTCAGTATTTTACCTTAAATGCTCACCTTCTGCATAACTAATGGTCTGATGTCGCTAAAATTTTGAGAGCAAGCTTCTATTATCAATAGCTACCACTGAAAATTTCAAGTCAATAGCATTTTCATTCCAATCTTGAGATATAAAAATTTAGGACTAATTTATGCAAAAAAAGCAAATTTGGGCCGGTTTGTAAAATACACGCCTATGGCAGGTGGGCAAAATTGACCCTTAGTCCGGGGGAATTTCTGGTTTTTTTTAGGGAACCAAAGAGTTACACACACATGGAATTATTTGATTGAAATGTGTTCATTAGGTCCCTAGGAGTGAAAAACCGTCGAGTGCCACTTTTCACATCTTGTCTTCGAACATAGGCATATTATATACCGTTGGAAAGGAAGTTAACGCTGAACAACTTTTTCGCTTACGAAAAAGTCCGAAAATGTACTTAATGTGAGTAAAACACGATGGAAGGTGTCAAAATGACGTCATCGTTTTCCCAAAATTTGACATTTGCTCTAAACTATTGAGTGTTATATACCATTGGAAAGGATTTTCATGCTGAACAACTTATTTGCTTACCAAATAGTGATTAAAAAACAGAAGAAGCCATATATAAGTGACGTCATAATTTTTACTTCTGAAAACTGCAAGTGTTAGGCATAACTGAACACTACTACACTACTACTTTGACACTCAATGTTCCACTCTTAGGATTAGAAGCTTCCTGCTATCATAGCATGAAAGTATTTAAGTATCATATAAGTATATGTTATCAATCGTTTACAAAGGGAGCAGACATCATTACAACCGACTATCGTAAATTGGGAAGAGGAACGAAAGTCCCCCATCAAATTTGTATGTCATAATACTGAGGACATTTTTGTCTTGCTAACATCATCCCCTGTCCATAGATACTCAGTGCGATCACCATTTCTTATAAAATCCTTTTCAGATACTCATCAAAATCAACCAAAGAACTAAGAAGCAAGCCGACATTGTGACGTCAGCAATTCCTGGGCATCTGGTTATGTAATTTTTCTGTACATATGACAGCCAGGCAATACTAAACACTATCACTAACCTTACACGGGACGGGTTATTGATTACCTAGACAATCTGATCATCTATCTCCATACACCCTTGTCTGCCATCAGAGTTTTGCGTTCAGTGATTTCGATTTCGTTGGTTTTACAGCCAGTGTTTTCAATACTATGTAGTCGGTAGTAAGTTTAGTGTGGTCTATTTCCAACATTTTCTCTTTCCTGTTTTGGCTACGAGGTGATAACTTCACTGGCAAGCTTGTTTTTAGTCTTGTTCGAGTCACCAGCAAGTATGTGATACGAAATTTTATGATGGTTGGAAAGAATTGGTAGTTAGTTTTTTTATAGAAGCGCTCTGTAGTTGGATGTTCACGCCAGGAGATGTTCAGCACTACTCGAGGCTCAGCCTGTATTTGTACTGCATCTAGGAGGTGTAGTAGACTTTTGGTTAAGTGAAGATTGAGAGAAGTCTTCATCAGTACATAGCATAGCCATATAATAGAAAAGGTGTCATCACTTATGTCGAAGGGATTTGTATCGCTATCAGGCGATCTTACGATGGTATTTGTTCCGTGGTAATGTGCCACGATTGAATTAATGATTGGATAAGGAATCCCATAAACTTCAAACATGTTTGCTATCTTTCCTTGTGTTGTTTGTCCATTCCTTTGAGTCGAAGGCTTTTGTCAACAAATAAGGATATTACCTTTCAACCTAAACAACTCAATAATTAATCTTGCCATTGAATTTATTCTTGACTCTGAAAGGTTTAGTGGTGCCTTATTCTAGTTTAATGATCTTCTTACACAGCTCTATAATATTTTTTAATATTTGTGTTTATCCTTTTAGTGATGGTTTTCCCTTTAAGTTTTTTCTTCTATTCAATAGCTTAGTACCCTTGGCTATATCACTTAGTGCCTTGCTGGGGGGGGGAGCTATTTATTTTTTCTGTGTTTGTTTTTGTAAGTAGTATTTGTTCGTAAGTGTAATGTAGTTTTTCAAATCATATAAAAATAATTAAAAAAAAAAGGATATTATTCCATTCATTTTACGTCACGTCACAAGTTCTGGACTGAATACCAAGAGTAACAACCTAGGTGTGGAACTGACCGCGAGCCATGTACAATGGTTGATAGCACCCATAGAGGTTTTTCAGTCGGTCATTAACTATTCCGAAGATATACCGAAGATTCAATCATTCAAGAAAGCATCTATTTTATTGCTGCATGCTACGGAATAAAACTGAATGAAGTCGATCTGTCAAAAAGGTAGATTCTCTATGTGGGTCAAGCGAACAAAAACGAGGTTGTCTTCAGCGTTTAAACTATTAGAATCTCTTTGGTCTAAAGTCAGGGCATTTAGTGATAGAATAATGAGAACTTATTTTTTTCAATGCATGCATTTGGAATATTTATCAGATTTAATAAATTTCAGCATTTTAGACGTCATTTTGACACTTTTTATTGCTTTTTACTCGCACTAAGTACATCTTGTTGTTCAGCATTAAAAATCCTTTTCAACGGTGTATAACACATAATATTTTAGCCAGACTTTGGAGAAATGAACGTTATTTTGACATTATGGTGTAAAACGTTCAAATTCCGTAAGGGATCGCCTCTACGAAATCAAATGTTTTCTTCCATAATGACGGAAATTACGTAACTTAGCAAAATGTGAAGAACCTCTATAGCGCCCCCACTGAACGCTTAAATAAAAACTGGAATAGAAATCTCTGTACCGAAGTCTTAAATTTTTCAAGCCCACTATGCCTAAAAATGGTTGCACTGTTTGCCGGGAAAGATTGGGCGGATCAAGCAGCTGCAAAAGTTTTGAAAAGAGTCTTAGAATCTTTGTCTGTTGTGAGCAGGATACAAGCAGACTTACCTTTTTATTGTGCACACTTCAACTTTATCTGTCTTCTTCGCAAAGAGCAATGCTCTTATGAACTACTGGGGCATTGGTTCCTGCTTAATACAGGGTGTCCCTAATAAAAGTATCGAGTTTGAACATGCGATTGAGTAGAAAGTTTTAAGTGTGTATTCACAAAATTGTATTTTAAGCTCTCCCTCTTTTTTCTTTATCATTACGTAACAATATGTGATGGAGAACGTTCTTATATCTTAGCGATAACACACACAAACTTTTTTACTCAATCGCATGTTCAAACTCGATACTTTTATTAGGGACACCCTGTATAACTATGATGTTTCAATATCATTTTTTTTTCTATTATCAAATGTAAAAACCACAGAAATAAAGGAAAAGCATAATATACTACGTGGCATTTTTAATCAAATTTTTATCGTCCACATTGAAAAAGATATAAAAAAAGTTTGTGTCAAAAAGGTTTTTTATTAGGTTAATTTATTCTTTTTGCCGATAACTTTCTAACCATTTTTCGCATAAAAAAAAGTTTGGTATCGTTGGAAAATAATTTAAATACGCTTATATTTCCCACTTATCAGTTTTTCAAATTTTGTCTAAGAAAGTGAAGAAAAACGAAGAAGAAAACTTGCTACTTTTGATAGAAAGGTGCTACGAAAATGATTTTTACACCAATAGAAAACTAATAATATATTACGTGAATATTACGCGAGTCCAAAAATATATAGGTTCAATCAAAAATTTTATTTTTGAGCAAAGTAGACTTTTCCTTATCTTATAAAATAAAAGTGTTTTTAAAATTATATCGAGTTTGACTATCCAATCAAGTTTGAGATGTTTGTTTTTGTGTCGTTGCTGGGTCGTTGTAAAACATGGATTAGCTCCATGGAGTACTCCAATGGAGTACCTAATGGAGTACCCCCTAAAATACCAGTCAGAGCGATGAGTATCACAAATTTGATAATCAACCTATTCCACCAGCTGTAAACTTCCAATTTATAGCAATCAAAAGAATTTCTCAAGTATTTGTTTGTGAAAAAATGGCTACCATCATTTCTGGCAGTAAAGCTCATATAGCGCACGCTCTCTGCTTAAAAATCTTTGTTGATTCTACAATTAACAGACCAGATATAGCTTGCAGAATAGCTCTGATATATCAAACACTTTATGATAATACATATAATATCAGTGTAATTATAGTATTATGTGTTATATTATTTATGCAACACCAGTAGGGCACTCGAGCTTTCTTAAGCAATATTTTTCTTTTGTCTTTTTGTCAACAGATTGACTTTTATAAAGAAAATATTGTGACAATCATAGAATACATAGCTTATCAAGCCATTTCCAAAAGGAATTCTTATCATACTCAATATGATGCAGGTAGTATGACTGGATATGAAATGGCAGTTGGGGACAGCCTGTGAGAGAGGTTACAGAGGGGTTTTAGATTATTAAATTATTCATTGTCATTTTATTGACAAAATACACTTCAATTAACAAAATAATAAGACAATCACAGTAAATGGAGTCAGCCAACTTATTTCTTTGATATGAGAATTTCATAATGTGATGTAGATGACATGAAAGGATATAAAAAGAGACCAACATGACAGCCACATTCTTGCTACAGAGTGGTTTTAGAGCGAATACAAAATTATACAGGTCTTTATTTTTATTTTCCTCTCGCGGCGATCTAAAATCTGGTCTGCAATATTACTTCATGCTACTCCATGTTTTACAACGACCCGTCGTTGCTGTTAATTTCACTTTTGCACACTTGCGAAACAAAGATGGCGATTTTTGTCAAGGCAGGATCCTACTGTTTTTTTTAAGCTGGAAGGCATCTTTTGCTTGTAAAATGACGTTGCTGCTGTTCACACTTATTGGAAATTTTACTCGAGTATCATTCTTGAGGTTTTTTACCACTTCCTCTGGGAGAGGAGAGCTGTCCTACCATCCACTTGCTAATGTGACAATGTGTGGCTGTTGGTTTTTTTTGTTAACTGAAATTTTTGATAAATGGTCTGACAGATGGTTATTTAACTTGTGGCATCCATACTGCAAGGCACATTTTTGTGACAATTGATTGGAGTTATTATTCCCATTACATCAATTGATCTTATCGAAAACTATTTTAATGGCTTAATAGACCTTCTTTCAAAGAGGCCACCCTGTTGAATAATTATGTAGTTCAGCAGAAAAACAATGATAAAACCATGCATAATTATTACAATATGCATGATACAGTAATTATGCATGACTCTATCATTGTTTTTATGGCTGGACTACATAATTATTCAACAGGACGTTCTCTTTGAAAAAAGGTCTCTGCAACAGTCAAGTCAGATTTAAAAAACAACATTTGGATTTGGAGTTATTTTAACATTTAAACTTTATAATTTGACTGAAAATGTTATGTCATGGTTAAACCCTACATTCAGTCGAACAATCATTTTTGTTGTCAATACACGGTTCAACGTATTTGAGTAAACGCTTTTACGAAAAAGACCATACGCCATCGAATATTGGGTGATTGTGGTCAGTAAGATTTGTTGAGGAGGTATGCTGCGAAGAACAGACATATTATTTCTTAATAGACCTTATCGGAGTTTGTGATTTTTCTAAAAAAGCGATGCATTGTGGGATAGTTTTGAGTGTATTACAAATAATATCTCTTAGGAACTCTTGGAGGGAAATCTATTGTAATACACATTGCTTTTTTAGAAAAATCAAAAACTCTGATGAGGTCTATTATTCAACACGACATAAAAAAGACTTTGTTGTAGTTTGAGATCAAGCAAATGCAAACATTACCAGATTCCCATCAAGATTCAATATTAATATTATGTAGCTACGTATAATATATTGCAACACAAGAAGGGGGACAAATTGTGAATGTTTTGGTGGTACATGGGATTTTTTGTGTGTGACATGTGATGCTTAATGACATCATGAACATATAAACGACTGGACATCCATCTCCTTTGTATATTTGAAGATAACACTGCTAGCTTCGTTGCCGCCTCGTTAAAATCATCAAATGAAACAATAAATTCTGATGGTATACCTCTTGGGAATACCTTGCTAACAACGTCAAAATTTCGACAAAAGTCTCTGTTGTTCTACTTTTCTCAAGTCTTTTATGGGGGGGGTTTCAGGGGTCTTAAATACCGTCATACCGACAAAATTTTGGGTCAAATACCGTAATACCGTCGTTGAAGGAAGCCTAATACCGATATCGATATTATATTTATGTTTTTTTTCGAAAATAATGAATTTTCAGTTATCAAATCTATTGTGTAGTAACAAAATAGAAACTGTACAAACGAGTCTTGTACTTTATGAGGCCCCCCAGTCAACCCTCAATCCAGGTATTCACGCCCAATTTTTGCCAATTCACGTATTCACGCGCGAAAAAAACCATTTTCACGTCCACGCACCAATTTTACTTTTACATCTTTGGTTAAACGATTGTGACCTTATTGGGCTGAATTTAACCTATGGCTTCTTTTAAACAGATTGACCTATTCTTATACCAAACACTTTCGCCAATATAAAGTTTAAGTTTTTTGCTAGTTTTGTGACCTTATTCTCGATAGGGTTCGACTTTTTAAGGCCTCTTTTACAGCTATTTGAGCTTTCATAAAGCAAGATTTTAAGTCTGCCGCGCCAAAGTTACTTGCTTGTTACGGGAGGCAAATGCAAAATTAAGCCTTTCCCCCAATAATTTCTTCCACCCGTAATATTTCTTTTATATTGAGAATTAATTTAAAATCGAGGTTTGGGCCAATCATGGTCTGCGAAGCCGTAGACTTCAACACAGGCTTCATAGAGGTGGGTGCTGTGGTGCAACTTGAGGACGCGAATTCTAAAGTTTAACCCCCCCCTATCGGAGGAAAAAAATAAATGGAAACTAATAACGCGAGCGAGGCGAGTGCGAAAATTTTCGCTCTCCTTTGTTATTGAAAAACGGCCTTAATACGCTATTGTTAGCCAAGTATGCCTTGTTTGGTCACAGAATTTTTGATTTTATTTAACACTAACCATTTGTTGGCAAAAATATGGTACTGCGAGCGACGTACCTGCCGTACCCGGTGCGGCGTTCCAAGAGTTTCACCCAAGAAAAAATTTAAATTTTAGAATGCCTAGATTGCCTGAAAACGCATCATGTGCATCATGATGTGAATTATTTTTTAATCGTTCGATGCTGCACAAGATGTTTTTAGAACTACCTTCTTTTACTAATTATTGAAGGAGTAAATACCGCCTTTACTGTTTCTAAGTTACTGCAGTATCAGTGTATTGTATTGTAGTAGCAATATAAGTGAATACGGAGAGACGACCATATCATTTAGTGCTGACGGAGAAAATTTTATCTAGACTCATTTGTTGGATGCAGTATTTGCATCACAAAAGTTGTCATTAAAAAAATGCGCCCGCAGAAAAATAACAAAAATATTTGTTTAAATATTGTAAAGTTTTGCTTATTTAGAATAACCTCACTATGACAATAAGTCAATATGACATCCAAGATTGTGCGAGCGAAGCGAGCAAGAAAATTTTACTGGTTAAAATAGCGGGATAGACTTATCTTTTTTGAAAGTTTTTCTGCATGAAACTAATGAAAAAACTAAAGGGTAAATAGTTTTATACCGAATTACCGTTTTTTATTGATAAAAATATCGAAATACCGACAAAAAAACAGTGAATTTACCGATACCGGGAGAAAATGAAATACCGTAATCCCGTCGTTTTTTTCTCGTAATACCGATTTACTGGGGGTAAAAAGGCCCAATACCGTCATACCGTAAAAGTGAAACCCCCCTTTTATCTATATCATAACAGAGATAACAGAGGCAAAATCATCGTCAGCTTGTCAAAACTCCGACTAATATTTCCAAATTTTGACTTAAAAGTGTCTAATAATTTTAGAGAGTGTCACATTCTAATTTCGATATTCTTATGGCACAGGCTCTCAACTTTGGCAAGCTATTTTTTTCAAGTCATAAAAAAAATTATTGGAGTGACAAAAGGGATTCAAAAGTACACACGCAGTTGAAATTCTGCATTTCAGAGTTGAAAATGTTGATAAAATATATTGCAAACTCGTGAAAAAATTTGAAAATAATTTTTTTGTGCATTAGGAGTAATGTTCAAGCTCTATCAATCATTTTACCTAAACAATTCAAAGAAATAAAATTACGACGGAATATTGTCGGATTTTTTATAGCAATTTTGAAATACAGGTGGCAACGAAGCTCGCTTCAATGAGACAATAATAAAAGATAGACGTCCAGTCGTTTATATTTTCATGATGACATTAAATTTTACATTTTGAGGCTGCAATCACAAAATACACTTCCATTTTATTTTTAATCTTTTTAAGTCAGCAGTAGAAAATTTCAAATTCACTGCTGCTGGTGGTCATTATTCGATTCAAACACTTTAAATTATCTCCAAATGAAATAAGCTCTTTCACAGCATTTTCCTCAAAATTTTTGAGCATGTTACTGGCAAAATAAAATGCATAGGGAGAGGTTCGTGATCACTGCCTTATAATATTAGAATGTTTCAAGGGGTTTGAAGTGATTGCATGATTTGCTTTTTTGATTGCATGAATGTATGAAAACTAGTAGTGAATTTATAAATTAGTGATATTTTTATAAAAATGGATTTTATTCTTTACCACTTTTAGTTATGACATCCTAAACTATCAAAAAGTCCATATTACAATGTCACATTTACTGTAATATTTTAAAACTACAGAATCAAAACAATGACGAGAAAGACTACGTTATTACTAAAACTACACATCAATGCTGATCAATGTGTTGTTGTTTTAATGACTTCATGATTGAAATAGGGTCTTTTTTTTCACAGGATACGTTTATTGTTGAAAAATTCTAGAAGGATCTTTTAAAACTCATCAAATTATTTTCAGTTTAAAAGCTCTGTATGAAATACTCTGTGTTACCCTTTTGAATACCACTGTAATCCCCCTATGTTACTAAGTCCATATGTCCATGCTACAATGTTACTCTTTACAGTTTTATTTTATTATTTTACCTTGTGAAAAGTTGTATTGAGCAGATATATTTATACTTTTTCCAGGAAGATTTTTTTGAAGCTACTACAAAAGTATTAAAATATCGAGTACAAATGACTTTTTTTTATCTGTCTTTAAAATTTTCTAACATCCTCTTCTTTTACATTATTATTATGACTCACTGGTAATAAATTCTAGGTAAAAGGTAAAGGTCTTATTAGTTTGTTTTTTAAATTTTGTATTAATAATGGAGTCGTCGATTTCTTGTACATTTTGGAATTTTTTCGCTTTGCGAAAACAGAACGCTCGTTCCGCAACCCTTTTATGTTGATTTTCATTGTGGGATTTAAAGAGAATTCTTGCAACGTTTAACTCATAATTATTCGTTTGGGAACCAGCTGTAAAACTACTTTTTTTTTAATTTGAGTACGTAACCGTATACCATGCATGCATATTTAGTGGCTTGTAATTTTATTTCTCTTAATTCATTTGAGAAAACAAAAAAGAAGGAATGTAATACCCCCAAATTTTGACAAATATGACATTCGGAAAAAGTATGAAATATTTCAAAACCTCTTAACAATAGGTGAAATTTTCCACTTTGAGTCGACTTTTTTGAGTCGTCTTTTTTTTCTAATATCTTTTAGATTAAAATTTGTGATTAAATATTGTTATTAACAGATTCATAAAAACACGTTAGCAATTTCTCCAAAAAAACTCTAATATTGAGGTTACCTGTGGTGTTCCAAAAATCTGATTAAAAAGAGGAGATAAAAAATGCAATATATTTTTGATTTTATAATCTCATGACTTTCTCAGTCAGAGACGTATCTAGGGTGGTGTTTTAGATTAAAATTTGTGATTAATTATAAAAACACGCTAGCAATTTCTGTCTCGACCTGTCGAGGCTCCTACTTTATGGGTTACCTGTGGTGTTCCACAAGTTTGATTAAAAAAAGGAGATAAAAAATGCAATACACGCTTTTTTTATAAGAACAATTTTATAAGAACACGAGGCTGAAAAATGGCCAAAATTAAGAACAATTTGAGTCTCAGTTTTTAGAAATAATCAAGAAAATTTACTGATTTTAACAGATTTTCAAACCCATTTTAAGTTCTTAAGTAAAGAAACTAAGCGTATTTAGAACATTGTAAGAACATTTAAGTCTGAAAAATTTAAAAAATTAAGAACAGCCCAGCTTGCGCCAAAATTTACTGGTTCTTATGAAAAAAGTGTGTATATTTTGATTTCATAATTTAATGGCTTTCTTAGGCGTATCTAGGGTAGGTGGACAGCTGATGGCAGTATCAAGATATATGGCAGATTTTGGGTCATTTTAGGTATCTGAAAGACGAAATTTTACAAATAATAATAATTTAATAAATAAATTTTAATCATCTACTTTTCATGATCTTTCAGATGGAACAGTCAAATTCCCTTTCTAAAACTTTTTGAAAATCTTGCTTACAAGAATTTGTATTGAAAACTGACGTCATCAAAAAGTGAACCAAAAAAGTGCCCCCAACCTTTTCAATCGACTGCGCTTTTTTATGGTGGTTCTAAACCTAAGGGACCTCTGTGCCAAATTTTAGCCACATGGTATTTTTTTCAAGGTTACCTTAAGGAAACTTTTTTCGGTGGGAACTAATTTTGGCGAATTTAGACAAAATTCGCCAAAATTAGTTCCCGCCATAATTAAATATTTTGCCCACTCACCAAATAAATTCTCGCCTGAAAATTAAATTTTTTGCTTTTAACTCCAGTTTGTTACATTGAGAAGGATTTCTTTGTGCATGGTGTTTTGCAGAAAATCTATACGATGAAGTGGAATGTTTACAACACCCCTGTCTCTGTGCCCCAGCGGGTGTTAAAAACCCAGTGGGTTGTGACAAATTTAAAATTCACTGGGCTGCAAGATTTTTTCTAAAAATTGAGTGGCGTGATCAATCTCTCTTTGATTTTCACTGGGGTGAGGGGAAGTTTTAGTCAATTTTGTGTGTGAAGTAAGAGTAGTTAGTCATCATCATGGTTCCACCACAGTCGAGACCACGGCATTCACTATTTCCCTCCAGACATCCTTGTCCCGCATTGCTGTATTCAGGTCTTCCTTACATAATCCAGTATCTCGGGAGATAACGTCTGAAAAGGATAGTTTTCTACCTATACGGATGGTTGTTGGGGGCTTCCATAGATATCTGTGAGAAATGTAGCAGGATGGCGCGCGTCGCACTTTCTTGTTATCTGAATACTCTTCCCGGGGGGGGGGGTACTACCCTTGTCGACCGACGGGGGTGCTCCGCTGAGGTTCGAAAAATGGACCCTACGTGGGACTCGAAATTTGCGAAAAAAGTGACCCTGAATGAGACTGAAATTCCAAAATTTTCTCAAATTTTCTACTTTTTCCCCAAATTTTCCAAAAATAGGCACCCTACGAGGGACTGATTTTTCTATTTTGGTGTTTTTGCGACCCTACCTGGGACTCGTGGAGGTCAAAAAAGGTACCCTGACCAGCGGAGCATCCCCGTAACCCATCTTGCCCTAGTACCCCCCCGGGGAATACTCTTGTCTGTTAAAGGATCAACTGAAACACGTAAAATATAATCGACAACAATGATAAACAAAAATGAGGCAAGAGTATCACCCTGAAGTAATCCTGCCAGAATTTCGAAAGGGGAGGTCTCGTCTTCGGTAGTAAGTATTTTCGAATATGAGTTGGTGTAAAGAACTTTGATGCCGGATAGTATTTTTGGGGGAATACCATAGAGTTCCAGAATTTCAAAGATTTATTTTCTGTCGACAGAGTCAAATGCCTTTGAAAAATATCTATAAAAACTAAGAAATGCCTAAGTTACATAGCTCTGATTCTTCCATAAGGCGACACGAGAGCAGAAGATTCGACTAATGGTAGAACGTACCCTGAGTACCAGAGGTTGAGTTTTCAAAGAATATTAGCCGTATACGCAGCGTCGCAACCTTATCGGGAAAAAGAATGTCAGAGTTTTATTTAGTCGAGGTTTTTTTTTCGTCGGGGAAAAATTTCGTCACCTAGAGGCATTTTCGTCACTTTTCCCCAACCAAATTTACAATTTAGTCACTTCCACCAGACTAAATTGTGCAAATGAAATGGTTTCCTTCACTACCTCGAAAATAGATCTTGTAATTCGATGTTTAAAGCACTAATTTCGGTAGCCTGGATATCCAGACTGTAAACTATTTCACAGTCTAGTTTTTGATATTTCATGTTCTGGTTTACAGCCTGGTCTCCCTAGAGCGATTTGCATTCTCCATATGAGAATGCAATCCGCTTGCTTGCGCTCACTTCGCTAAAGCCGTAAGGACCAATTTACACGACGCGGAGCAATCCTGAAGCAAAAATAGGATAGTCCTCCACTTCCTAGTGAAGATAGAGCTTTCTGTTACATGAAAACATGAAAAAGAAGAAAACAGAGGCAAGTTCATTTTTCAAGAAAACATGGTTGGTCATGATAATGCATGGTTGTTCATGGACTCTGGTGTAATCTTTGGATGTTTTAAATGATTTTAGATCTTGTAATGCTGCTTTTTATTAATTTATGTTTTGCTGCCCTGGATTGGCTAGGAAAGTTTTGGAAACATGGGTTTGCACTTTCATTTCTCTAGGGAGAGACCAAGCTCTATAATTTTAGAACTTTGTATGTTGAGGTAAATTTTATTTTTTTCTAAAATTTTGAGCTTGGATATCCAGGCTATAATTTCGGTTAATAAATGCGTAAAATATTTAGATTTTAATTTTGGTTAATGGAAAAAAATCGAGTAAAGGTTTTGGTCGGGGATAAAAAAATCGGGTAAAAGTTTTGGTCGGGTGATAAAATGTCGGAGATAAATTTCGTCGGGGAAAAATTTCGTCACCCCCTCAAAATTGTAAACAGAAAGTTTTAAAAAGCATCTGCAGAATTAAAAATTATATTTGGGAAGAAGGTTGATTTCAACCCATCCGGCTCCCAGGCACCTGTATAGAAAATAGCATCTTGGCGTCTCAAAGTTAGTCCAGTGGTAGGAAATCTGCATAAGGTGCAAAGGGATGATGGTTCAACGCCATGAAGAGAAGGCTTTGTAGAGCTTTGTTAGATTTTCGAAAACTTTTTACAAAACGTTGTAAATTGTAAAAAACGTATGCGCAACGTCGCACGCTGCAAATTCCCCAGAAACCTCCAAGTGTAATTGAAATGAGTTTCTTTCAAAAGAAATCTTCTACCTGATTCCCAAATGTATAACAGTAATCACTAAACTATCAATTATGGAAATGTTACTTTAATTGAATTGAAATAATAGACAGACTTTATGTTATGATTCTCTATCACTGACTCTTTTTGAAAAGCATTGATGACATTTTTTAGTTGTGTTTTCAACGACGGGAATAAAAATATCAACTTTGAACTTAATCCAAGATCTTGGATGGTCGTCATGGTTACTTTTCTCTGCGTTGATTGCGCGCTGAATAGAATCTTGATTGGTCGGCACAAGTCAATATATGATTCTGGCCTGTGCTTTTTCACGGCGTACCGAACGACCTAGAACGACCTTTTCCGAAGCCATTTTTTTTATTTCTCAGAAGTAAACGGGTCAGAAATTTGAACACGTGGGAGAGTGAAATTATCAGGAAGTTTTTGTTTCTTACCAAGGAGATTTTGGGAATGGGTTTTCCAGTTTTCTAAGCGTTTTTTGAGAAAAGCCACTCTTAATTTGTACAGAGGAGATTGAATTATTACCGGATAAGTCCTTGACAGTTTTCCATGCAAGATGGTGTTGCTTGTTTGCATGCTGATTGGAAAGATCGTCGATTTTACCAGAGATGAAAGCTGCCTCGGCGCTCAGATGAGCATCATCCAGAGTCTTTTTTGTTTTATCTAATTGAGCTTTTCTCTTCCTAGTTGCGTACTTACTAAAACGTGAAACGCCCAGGAAACGAGGGGAAACGAGGAATTAATCTGGAAATGGAAGGGATAGGTTGATTTTTCAACATTGGATAGCTTTTTCAATTTAGAAGATCTTTACTTAAGACAATTACATTCAGCTGGAGGTAGCTTCAGTTATTTTCATTGTTTTTAACTATTTTTTTAAATTCTGGGTGCAAATTATCCTGCAGGATAACAGGACCGCAGCTCCAAATTCATTAATAATTTATCTTTGAAAACCTTAAGTCTGACTTTAAGACTCAACTGCATATTGATCACGCAAATTCAAGTCACCAGACACGCTTTTCCAATCTATCTGCTTTAATGGGTTGGGTTTAGAAGGTTTTGAGGTAATCTTATTGAGCGCGGTCACCTGAAGGAGTAGTTAGTAGGTATTGTCCTTTGCGTAGACTAGTAAACTAGTCGGTTATTACTTATAATAAAAATGTCAATCAAATAATGTAAACACTAATTAAATATTCAGCGCGCATAAGAGAAAAGGAAAACAAGACGACTTAAAGTCGAAAATTTCGCATAATATTAGAACATCAACGACGAAGACGCGTGAAACGTGACTCCGGCAGCAAAAAATGCGACTAAAAAATTCCTTTTTATAAGCGTAAAAAAGATCTTTATATTCAGAATAAATCAGAGAACTACTTGAAAAAAATAATTTTAAAATTTTTTGAAAATGAAGAAGAAAAAATAAACTTTTCATTATTTGATGCCAGAAATTACATTTTGTGCTTTGATAAAAAGTCACTTATGATAAGACTTCTTTCACTTGCGCAAAGTTTATATCAACTTCTTTCTATAAACAGTAGAATTTTTCTAAAATTGAGAAAATAGCTATAGTCAGAAAAATCTGTTGTATACTATCTTTCTGATATGAATGATGGTGTACCACCATCAAAATCATTGGGCTTTTCCAAAACAAAATTTGAATATTGTGGGGGAGGGGGGTTTGAGGATGTAACATTTTTTGGAAATTTACCCTGTGACTTTTGACCCACAGACAGCAGGTCTAACCCCCCGGACAGCAGGTCTAACCTTCAGACAAGCATCAGTTGACCCCATGGACGATCAAGAGGCCACTAAAGGCAAAAAACAGTTGAGTAGTTGAGCTCCAGCTTCTGAACAAGAAAATGGCAGGGTAAAAACTAGCCAACTTTAAAGAAATAATACTCTTTGAGATTTTCCAAAATCTCAACGCAATAATCCATATAAAAATATATTAAGAAAAGCTCGTAACTTAAGGATACAGACTTCGGTCAAGATAGAATATGGGGATTTATTTACCACCTGTCACTCAAATTTTCCCACCAGATACAAAAGACTAAACCTCACTAAAAGTGATGCAATTATTTTCAATCTTCAATTATTTTCTGATGCTATAATAGAGAGCTTTAAAATTAATTATTTCTAGGTTGACCGTAAATCTTTCAAAATCATAAAATAAATGTTTACACACCCAGTGAAAATAGTAAGTGCTAAAAACAGTAAAAGAATCAATATTATATGTAATCGATTAATGGCCCTTCTATCAAATCACAACAATGACTCCTTTATAACTGCTCTAACTGCATCCCATTAAAATAAACCCTCCCCAATCTCTTGCCAGTTATCCCATAAAATAGATATAGGGGAAAGATTCCAGAGTGCGGAAATGGGAATCTCATACCAAACAACGGTACCACTGGAGTTTTTAATGATTCAAAATGAAAATCCTGATTAGCAAAAGGGGTATCAAGATTGGTGAAGTTTGATTGAAGCTCAATTAGTTTGATTTTTTACCGTCAACTGCTTTAACTTGGGACTATCTGACAAAACATGGGACGGCAATTCGGCCACCATTTCACCAAACTTCCAAAGTCATTTGATTTGAGTTAAGGAACGGCGTATTTAAAAATACACGATTTCTCTTTCAATTTTACAGTAAGTGAAAATACAGACCAGATATGCAACAGTTCCATGTTTCGACCAATCGTCCCAAGTTAGAGCAGTTGACGGTACCTTGTTGCCCATTCTTTTTACACTCTGACGGCTTATTAGCAGACACCCATGCTAAACTTTAAAGAGCAGGCCAATATCTATCATCCCATCCGTCAGGCGTTGTCAATCGAACTGTTCGATTACCAAACCAAATCCAACAGTCATTGAACCAAGAAATTCCGGTAAAGTTCAATTAGTTTGATTGATGTTCGATGTGTTTGATTGAGCTGTTGCGCTAGCAATAACTGGAACCATTTGAGCTAATAAAAACACTGATCGCATCGAACTTAATTGAACTGCGATGTAATCAAACATCAAACTGAAGATTTTCCGGTAAAGTTCAATTACTGTTTGATCAGGTTCAATAATCAAACACCTAGGTATCGTTCGATGAAATTTGATGGTTCGATTACCAAAATTGGTTTGATAGGGTTTGGTGGACATCATCGCCTGGCATCGGGGAGGAAAAGCTGGAACTTTTTCTTAATCCAAACTCATCGAACAACAATCAAACTTCATCAGATAAAAACTGTCATCAAACTTACATAATCAAACTAATCAAAAAATTATCTCGCCAAATTAGGCTTGGTAATCGAACAGCTATCGTTTGATTTCGTTGGCATTGGATAGCTCCGACAGTTCTTCGATATATACGAAAAAATGATTGCTGAATTTCAATTGACATAATTTCTAGGAAATATGTGGAAATACTTGCTAAATCAGACTGTTTGTCACAATTGGTTAACATTTAACACATAACTATCTGGTGAAAAAAGGAAAAAAATTGAGTTGTTTTTTTGTGTAAAATTAACTCTTTTTGTACTAATTTTACTGAGCATTATCAATTTATTGGTGCATTCGCTAACTACACAAACATAAAATACTTAGTAGTAAACGAATAATAAACCTCTTTAAATACTCTACAAAAGACCAGAAAACATGATAAAAATGTATACAGCAGCAGCAAGTTTCAAAAGCATGTGCAATCAAGTAGCCATTAGTTCTCATGATGAAGATGAATGTTTACAAAGGCTTGGTTACACATCTTGCACTAGAGTATTTTAATTATCAAGAAAAGCGCTGTTTTTTATCTTTGTGAGTGAGTCCATCTTTAGAATATTGGCCGTAGTACGCCCGCAGCCAAACGCCCACGCCATAATTTATGCGCCCAAAAAATTTTCTCGCCACACAGAAAGACTATCGTAATACTTTCGCTATGCGAAATTAATAACCGACTAAAAGCTTCTTCCAACGCCTTTTTTTCTTCACCTAAATTCGTAAGGAGAGACATACAGATTTCTGTATGTCTGACCCGTGCGGGATTGCATTTATTTTTCTTTCTGTTTATTGCATTTTTGGAAATGCTCATTTATTCATATGTTCCCATGTTTAATGTTACTATGAAATATCATTTAGTCAAAAAAGTTGGATGGATTCTCAAAAACCTAAAAAAGGTTGTAAAATTAAACAGTGTTTTTTGAGGGAAGAAGCTTCTAGTCGTTGAAATTCAGAAAAGACACGCCACCTCACCTCTTCGATTCTTTTTATTTGGAGCTTGAATTTTTTGTATATGGGTCTGTTTTCAACGACTAGTTTACTAGTCTATCCTTTGTGCTATTCATTGTGTAATATGTCTTAATGAAAAAAAGGTACTAAATTACAAAATGTAGTCTGAAACCCTTCTAATACAATCACAGAGATGTGCCGAGGCTACTAAAAGAGAATATATTCTTCAACTCCTTTTTAGAAATTTTTGAATTTTTTGGAAGTTGAATAATTCTAGAATCTAAATCTCACCGGGTGACCCAAAAAAAGTATAAGTCTTTGAAGGCTAACTGTGTCCGAAATAAGGTGAATTTTTAATGAATTCTTTTTTCATCGTAAAGAAAGGTGAACTTTAGATTTATTATTTGACTTCTGTTGTGCGCAGATTTGTAATACTTGCGCAGATTTGTAATACCTGCGCAGATTTGTAATACTTTCTGCGCAGATTTGTAATACCTGCGCAGATTTGTAATAAATTTTGCGCAAATTTGTAATACTTGAGCTGCGCAGAAATGTAATACTTCTCTGCGCAGATTTGTAATTTGGAATTTAGATTTTTACTTCGAGGGCATATGTTTCCCACGAAGAAAAGTTTCGAAAAAAGACTTAGAAAATAATCAGAAAATCACACAAAGGTTGTATATCTTTAGTATGAACATTAACTTTATAAGAAACGAATCAATATATTTTAATCTAATGGAAATTGGCTTTTGGCAATTGGTTCATTCAATACAAACATGGATTTGGAATAATTTTAAGTATTTTGATTTTTCTTATAAGCATCAACTTTATAAGAAACGAATCAATATCTTTCAATCTAATGGAAATTGGCTTTCGGCAGTTGGTTCTTTCAATACAAACATGGGATTTTGAGTAATTTCAATATTTTCATTTTTCTTATAATCATCCACTTTATAAGAAACGAATCAATATCTTTCAATCTAATGGACATTGGCTTTCGGCAGTTGGTTCTTTCAATACAAACATGAGATTTTGAACAATTTCGATATTTTCATTTTTCTTATAAGCATCAACTTTATAAGAAACGAATCAATATCTTTTAATCTAATGAAAATTGGCTTTTGGCAGTTGGTTCTTTCAATACAAACATGGGATTTTGAACAATTTCGATATTTTCATTTTTCTTATAAGCATTAACTTTATAAGAAACGAATCAATATATTTTAATCTAATGAAAATTGGCTTTCGGCAGTTGGTTCTTTCAATACAAACATGGGATTTTGAATAATTTCGATATTTTCATTTTTCTTATAAGCATCAACTTTATAAAAAACGAATCAATATATTTCAATCTAATGAAAATTGGCTTTCGGCAGTTTGTTCTTTCAATACAAAATGGGATTTTGAATACAATTTCAATATTTTCATTTTTCCTATAAGCATCAACTTTATAAGAAACGAATCAATATACTTTAATCTAATGGAAATTGTTCCAATAATTCTCTTTTTCATCTTTATGTATTTTTTCTATCTAACAACAACAAAAAACATACCGAAGCTTCAACCATCGAACTCTTTTTGAAAGAAAGTTTACTCAAAATAATTTTACTTGAGATATCATGCTGGAATGTAATGCAGGTGCTATGAAAGGTTATAAAAGAAATCCAGTCAGAGGGGACAGGTTTCCTAGCTGGGTAGAAGGTGGTTTTAGAGCAAATCAATATTTTCTTATCATATCATCTTATAAATTGTTCATCAATTTTGGTACTACCTCTTGAAATGATAAAATGTTGACAAAAATATTTTTATATCATTAATTGTTTTTTCATAACAAAGGGCATCCCGTACACCCTTTGCCCAAGTTCAGGAGTTGCCATAAAGCCATTATGGTAATACCGGGAGGGCACATTTCTATACTTTGTAACAAAGTGCTTATAAAAATAAACATGTTCATGTTATTCTTCGTACCTTGTCTTCGAAATAAACAGTTACCGACAAGAAATAATTTTTATTTTACGATTTATTGATTAGTTTCTTATAAAAGCAATTCTTATGAAAAATGTACATGTTCATGTTATTCTTCGTACCTTGTTTACTTTAGAATAAACAGTTACCGACAAGAAATAATTTTTATTTTACGAGTTATTGATTAGTTTCTTATAAAAGCAGTGCTTATAAAAAATAAATATGTTAATGTTATTCTTCGTACCTTGTTTACTTCGAAATAAACAATTACCGACAAGAAATAATTTTTATCTTACGAGTTATTGATTAGTTTCTTATAAAAGCAGTTCTTATAAAAAATTATGTCCGCGCTATTCTCATAAACAATTTTTATATTACCAGATAAATTTCTTATAAAAGCTCTGCTTACAAAAGAAATATTAATTGATTATTTATTCGATGTGCTCAATAATCACAACTTTATTTGGGTATTATTTTCTAAGTCTTTTTAATGCATTTTGTTCGCAGAATAGAATTTGGTTACCAATGAAAATATCAATTCTAAATTACAAATCTGCGCAGAGAAGTATTACATTTCTGCGCAGCTCAAGTATTACAAATTTGCGCAAAGTTTATTACAAATCTGCGCAGGTATTACAAACCTGCGCAGAAAGTATTACAAATCTGCGCAGGTATTACAAATCTGCGCAAGTATTACAAATCTACGCACAACAACTTGTTTTTGGACTTTTTAAAAAGTGAATTTTGACTTCCAAAGATTAACTTGAGAACTACTGAAACAAATTTAAAGGTATTTATGTCTAGGGGGGTTTGTAGAGGTTCGAAATACCGTTTTCCCGTCAAAGTTTTTGCTGAATCCCGGAATCTCGAAAATTGGAAAAATAATATCACCTTCACACCGGCTTGTACAGAGCAAAAATGTACCTAAATACCGTCACCGTCTGATTTTAAAATACCGTTTTCCCGTCTCTTTTTTCGTCAAATCCCGTAATACCGTACTAAAAAAGGGCCAAGATAAAATAATTCACTCCATTAAGAATTAGTGAATAAGATTCACTAACAAATAAAAAAGGGTGTGGTGGTAATCCTACACTACTAAGAGAGGTCCACCACACCCACGAAGAACACATCAACAATCACTGACAAGATGATGTGACGATTTTTGATTGTCTTGGAACGAGAGTACTAACCACACACGCTCCAATACCCTGGTTGAAAATTACCATATCAGCAAAATATGACTAGAAAAAACTTTCATTGGAAACTCGGGCCGATCAACGTTCGAACTGGTAGGGAAGACCAAAAACTTGAACAAATTGTAAAGGAAATGCGAAAAGCTAATCTATCGATTTGCGGACTGCAACAGATGAGACGCATCAAAAGCGGTTCAGCTTTGATATCAAATGAAAATATTAAATATGAAATATATTGGTCAGGATATTCATTAAAACGTATCCATGGAGTTGGAATAGCCGTCAAAGTTGATAAAGACATTCTCGTCGAAGAGATCTTAAATATCAATGCACGTATAACAATCGCCGATGTAAATGTAAAAGGATGTTCGTTACGGATAATCAACTGCTACGCCCCAACCGAAGATGCAACCGGAAGTAGTAAGAATTTGTTTTATTCTACACTGAAAAAGCAAATTAAAGTGGAAAAATCTCGCAAAGTCATATGCTTAGGAGACTTTAATGCAACCACCTCTACGGCATGGTATAATTCCTCACTGAGAGAAAACGTAGTAATTGATAATCTCGAAGTTAACGACAACGGTCAAAGATTTCACACCTTCTTCAAAAAACAATACAAAACGGTTTCAGGAAAAATAGAGGGACGACACACGGCATTTTTGAACTGAAACGTGTACAGCAAATCACTAACCTAAAGAAGCAGCCCCTCTTCCTACTGTTTGTAGATTTATCTGCAGCATTTGATCACATTTCGAGACATTGGTTATTCGAATCAATCAAAATGCGATTTCCCGATAACAATCTACCACCACTTTTCACCATACTCTAACAACCCTACAAACAGACAACTCTTACTTTCCAGGAATCAAATACCTTTCAAACTACATCTGGAGTCCGCCAAGGAGGCCCAGAGAGCCCGTTCCTCTTTAATCTCTACATCGATTTTTTCATGCGTGTTTTTATGGGCGAAGCCAATGCAGAAAGTATCAACTTCTATAAACATTCATACAGTTTGAATCCAAGAAGTATCTCTAGAGCAAATGGAATATCTATGAGTGAGAACAATTTACGCAATTGGGGGACATCAAAATTACCGTGGTGCGGATACGCGGACGATCTCATCCTTTTTCTCACCAGTCAACTAGATTTGCAAAGTTCTATCAACCTTCTAGATCAAACGTTTACTCGATTTGGACTATCAATAAACGCTTTGAAAACCGAATCTATGATACTTAACTGTACCGAACAGGATTACGCAGAATCCATCATCAAATTGAGGAACATTGATATCAAAAACGTCAAAACGTTCAAATATCTCGGAGATTTCATTCACTTTGAGAAACCGAATACTGGCGACATCGAGATTAATTACCGTATTCAACAGGCGACTAATAAATTCGCAGAAATGACCAACCTTCTTCAAAATTCCAATGCCCATTTGAAAACTCGTATCATCTTCTTAAATAGTTATGTACGTAGTCGCTTAATCTACTCATGCCAAAATTGGAATTTATATTCGAGCCAACTTGAGCAGCTAAACGTTACATATCGTCGATTCCTACGTCGAATGATTAGAGGTGGTTTTCGTTTCGTAAATGAGTCTAACAACGATTTCCGTTATCAGATAACCAACAAAAGACTCAATGAAATATGTGATACATCAGATTTGTCCAATTTCATTGGAAAACAGCAGCTGGAATATGCTAAACATGTTATTTGTATGACCAACGAACGTTCCAATAAACTGTTGATGTTCAACGATGATAAGTATACGAAACGTGGGAGTCCATTTAGAACTCTGCTAGATCAAGAAACTGATCAAAACTCGCTTACAACAGATGGTCTCTGCAACAGTGCTATGTTGAGAAAATGATTTTCTAATATATTTTTTCTAGTCTTTTTTGTTTTTTTTGCTGATACGATGATCGGTGGGAAGTATCTTGCAATCCAGATCAGCTGATCCGGATTTCTCGATGCTTCTCATCCACTATAGTACTAGTCATAGTATTTTGGTAAAACTTATATATATATATATATATAGACAGAGGGACCCAGAGAAGATTTGCTACCTTCTCATTGTAACATCGTCTCTCTAAGAGGAAAAAGAATTCGGCCACTCTTTGTTGTTTGTAGGTCTGACAGGAGAAAACATTTACATTTTCATACTATATATATTTGCCTAGTACATCAGGATGTGCGAGGATGTCCCCTGCCTGGTGTTTAGTGCAGTCGGCTCCAAAGGAGTCTAAGGTGTCTACACCTTTGTTGATTCATTTTTTGTTTTCTTCTCCTGTCAGTCTACCTGGAGTTTGTTGTCATCTTGTACAGGCCGCTGGGGTAATGTCGCCTGACTGTCTTAAATGACAGTCAGCCTGTCCCAAGCCAGGATAAAGACAGAGGGACCCAGAGAAGATTTGCTACCTTCTCATTGTAACATCGTCTCTCTAAGAGGAAAAAGAATTCGGCCACTCTTTGTTGTTTGTAGGTCTGACAGGAGAAAACATTTACATTTTCATACTATATATATTTGCCTAGTACATCAGGATGTGCGAGGATGTCCCCTGCCTGGTGTTTAGTGCAGTCGGCTCCAAAGGAGTCTAAGGTGTTTACACCTTTGTTGATTCATTTTTTGTTTTCTTCTCCTGTCAGTCTACCTGGAGTTTGTTGTCATCTTGTACAGGCCGCTGGGGTAATGTCGCCTGACTGTCTTAAATGACAGTCAGCCTGTCCCAAGCCAGGATAAAGACAGAGGGACCCAGAGAAGATTGCTACCTTCTCATTGTAACATCGTCTCTCTAAGAGGAAAAAGAATTCGGCCACTCTTTGTTGTTTGTAGGTCTGACAGGAGAAAACATTTACATTTTCATACTATATATATTTGCCTAGTACATCAGGATGTGCGAGGATGTCCCCTGCCTGGTGTTTAGTGCAGTCGGCTCCAAAGGAGTCTAAGGTGTTTACACCTTTGTTGATTCATTTTTTGTTTTCTTCTCCTGTCAGTCTACCTGGAGTTTGTTGTCATCTTGTACAGGCCGCTGGGGTAATGTCGCCTGACTGTCTTAAATGACAGTCAGCCTGTCCCAAGCCAGGATAAAGACAGAGGGACCCAGAGAAGATTTGCTACCTTCTCATTGTAACATCGTCTCTCTAAGAGGAAAAAGAATTCGGCCACTCTTTGTTGTTTGTAGGTCTGACAGGAGAAAACATTTACATTTTCATACTATATATATTTGCCTAGTACATCAGGATGTGCGAGGATGTCCCCTGCCTGGTGTTTAGTGCAGTCCCAAAGGAGTCTAAGGTGTTTACACCTTTGTTGATTCATTTTTTGTTTTCTTCTCCTGTCAGTCTACCTGGAGTTTGTTGTCATCTTGTACAGGCCGCTGGGGTAATGTCGCCTGACTGTCTTAAATGACAGTCAGCCTGTCCCAAGCCAGGATAAAGACAGAGGGACCCAGAGAAGATTTGCTACCTTCTCATTGTAACATCGTCTCTCTAAGAGGAAAAAGAATTCGGCCACTCTTTGTTGTTTGTAGGTCTGACAGGAGAAAACATTTACATTTTCATACTATATATATATATATAAGTTTTTTTGCAATTCATTGTTTCTCCACTATTACTTTTCTTCTATCTTCATTTGGATTAGGTTTTTCTTTCACATACCACTATTTAAATTCCCTTTAACTTTTTGCTAAATTACCCTCTGTTTCGGAATGATTAAAAAATTAAAAATACCAAAAAAATCGTAAATATACACAATTAACAAAAATAGTCTTAACTTTTTTTCGTTTTTATCAGTTTGAGTTATTTATAGATCAATACTTTTCTTTTTCTAAAATGACAGATATTACATATCTTCACTATATATATACAGTATGAAAATATAAATGTTTTCTCCTGTCAGACCTACAAACAACAAAGAGTGGCCGAATTCTTTTTCCTCTTAGAGAGACGATGTTACAATGAGAAGGTAGCAAATCTTCTCTGGGTCCCTCTGTCTTTATCCTGGCTTGGGACAGGCTGACTGTCATTTAAGACAGTCAGGCGACATTACCCCAGCGGCCTGTACAAGATGACAACAAACTCCAGGTAGACTGACAGGAGAAGAAAACAAAAAATGAATCAACAAAGGTGTAAACACCTTAGACTCCTTTGGAGCCGACTGCACTAGACACCAGGCAGGGGACATCCTCGCACATCCTGATGTACTAGGCAAATATATATAGTATGAAAATATAAATGTATATATATATATATATATTCCGTACGTTTTTTATCCACATGGTGAACCGGTTTCCCCGATTTCCTGATATAACTAAAAATTGGAACCCTCCTGTGGGCGCGATTGGGCCAAATATTTATTAAATTTGACCGTCTTTTGCTCGTATTTCTAAATTTCACGATAAAAAGAACTATTTACAAATTGTTTTCTTTGACGGGCGTTGAATCGATATTGACATATTTAATGATGTCATAATAGTGCATATTTTGTCAGTGCTGTGTATCTTTAATCAACATCCTTTTCATTGGATAAATACCACTAAAATATACATACAAGATAAGTAAACATAAATTTATCGCCCGCGAACATGGCTTAGCTAAGCTCTTTTTCATTATCTAAGAATTGAAGCAGGCAAAGATTACCGCGTGGGCTGATGGCGAACAAAGATTATTTGAATATATTTTCAGTTATAATCCAAGGTAGAACAAACTAAACATAGAAAGAAGGTATTTTCTAGTGCTCTATACAATGATCGGTATTTCTTTTGAATTCTATGTTTAGATTTTTCTACCCAGCCCCGTTGCTACGTACAGGCGTCCTGCTGCTAAGACCTTTGCTTGAATTCGAAAGCGATACCAATAATTTAGCGCACACTGTCTCGCGTAATATCAATAAAGTGAAGGGAAGTCCCGACTGATTATATACCTTTTGTGGGTAGTAGTGGGTCGTAAAAACTTCGGCATAAATCCTGATAACTCCATGTTTCAATGGATGCAAGGGAAACTTCGGTTATGGTTGTTGTTTCCTGCATCAATTGAAACGTGGTGTCATCATGAGTTATGCTCGAGTTTTTAATGCCATGAAAAAAAATCAAAAAGGCAGAACAGGCAGTGAACACTGATAATAACTAGGAGTTTTCAATTGCTTATTGTATCTAAATAAGAAAAAATATGCCTGTTGTAAGGTTTACATTAAAGAATAAGCCTATTTTCCAACAGACCTACTCGGTGTGACAGCGAAAAACAAACATACCATTCTGAGAGGATTTCTGACAAAGAATTTTTATCTAAAAATTTGGGTCTAGCTGCCTAGATAGGGTCAAATTACATTTTCAAATGATTATTCAAAAATCAGCTGTTTCCAGTGTAATTTGAAAAAGGAAGCCAAAAAAGCTAGACAGGGGAAAACTTTTGAAGAGCAAACCACTAAATAACAACTTTTATTAAAACTCAAAAATCAAAATGTCACTTAATTGTATGACAATTTTGTGTCATAGAAACTTTTCTTTGTATATTTTGTTTTTCAAAAGCATTTAATTTCCCAGTAACAAGTTACCAAGTTTTTATCGACCCTCACTTTTTTATGTCCGTACAATTTGTACAGGGTGTTGTGCGCAGATTTGTAATACCTGCGCAGATTTGTAATACTTTCTGCGCAGATTTGTAATACTTTCTGCGCAGATTTGTAATACCTACGCAGATTTGTAATAAAATTTGCGCAAATTTGTAATACTTGAGCGGCGCAGAAATGTAATACTTCTCTGTGCAGATTTGTAATTTGGAATTGATATTTTTATTGGTAACCAAATTCTATTCTGCGAACAAAATGCATTAAAAAAGACTTGAAAAAATGAAAAAATATTACCCAAATAAAGTTGTGATTATTAAGCACATCGAATCATGTGATTTAAATTCTTGATTGCAGCTAGCCAGAGTCATGATTTTGACTCTTTGAAGGTCAGTAAATTTGACCACCTATCCGTTTTTTGATTTTTCAAACGGAAATTTCTGCAGAATGGTAAAAATCGCTTTGCTGGAATGGACCACACCAGTGCACCTGTGAGTCAGGCTGATGGAGGAGAATGATTAAAGATGTTGTTACAGAATTCAAGCAGAAGAATAGAAAATAAGAGTAATAGGATATTTTCAGAGAATATTTTGAATATGTCGTCCAATCTGGAAATATCATTCTTGAAAACAAGTTTTGTAGATTTGATCAGCTTGCCTGAGATAAAAGGATCTGTAGTGATGTGCAGTTCTTTAAGGAGAATATTTTTTATTAAAAAAGCTTTGGAACTATTAACATTGGTTTCAAGCTGGTATAGAATAGTTGCTATACTAATAGAGGCTCAAGTTAACCTTTACCACGCCTTCTCTCTGGGAACTTCACCCCGTGCACGCCTTGTCGTTTTGGGAATAATGACAGTTTTACGCTTTCCGTCATAACTTTTGATCTACTAAACCGATTAAAAAAAATAAGCCCAATCTGGAAAGCCCAACTATCCTGCTTTCCAAAAATGTTAAAATAAAGGATTTTCCTCTATCAATGGTGACACAGTAGTCTTCTGCCTTAGAGTTGAAAAAAATTCAAAACGCAATTTGTCATATTTTTCAAAATTTTACATTTCGGTTAAAAAAAAAGTGGGGAGAACATTTGCGATACCATAATTTTCTGGCTCATTGTTTCCACCATTATAACTACAACTGCTAGTCAAAAAATCACAATCATACCTTTACCAGAAAAGGCAGAATTCATTTTTAGAAAACCTTGGTTTTCGAGAAAATTTCCTCGTAAATCAGAGGCACGTAAGGCAGAGGCCCCTTGAGGTAATTTTTATGGGAAATATCACTAAAAACAGCTAAAAATGACTTTCCTATCATCAACCAGCATGAAAGCAATAGAAATAACATAGTATATACACTTTGAAACTCTTTGCAGCCTTATCAGAAGCCTTAACTTGGGTTTCGGTGACGGTCGATGGCGGCCGACAAGCCTCCAGTCCTCACCCTTAATGTACCGTCATACTAAAGAATAAGGAGGCAGAAACTTACCTCAAACACTGACTAAACTACAAACAAGCAATACATAACATTTCCAACCAATAAAACAAACCATTTTCCACTAAATAAACATAAAAAGTTAGTTACAGCAGTCAATGAGCTCATAATTTCCAAAAGAATATTTTGCCTGATTTTCCAGTTTGTTTTGACAGTTAAAATCGAAAGTAGGTGGTTTCAAACTATTGAAAATAGTTTGTTTACATTTTCACTCCGTCATATAAGACATTTCCCGGGATTTAAAGGCGTCTTCAAGGCGGTAGGGCGGCTTTTCTTAACACCCCTTGAAAAACGTATATTTACGGCTTCGGCTATATATTAGAACGTAAATTTACGGCTTCGGCGTGGTAAAGGTTAAGAGATTTTGCTTAGCAATATTCTAAGTTCAACTGAATATCTATAGATAAAATAAAATTAACATGCATCAAAATTGGAGTAGTTTTAAATCAAAGTTTCAAGTAATCCATAATTTCTTACCAATGGAAATGCACCTCATTACTGTGTTATTCTTTTCATTCAACAACTTCAATTTCAAATTCACAAAAGATGCATTTATTTGGAATTTGTTTTCTTCCGAATAACCAGATGAGTACTATTAGAGCCTCTTATTTATTTTGCTAAATTTCTTTCAAATTGGCAATTTTGAATTATAATATTATCCAATTTATAAGAGTACTGTATTTATCATTAAAGGACTTAAAGATTCTTTTTCTCTTTTTTTTCAGCTGCATCTCCATGGATTTGTTGAAAGAGGATGAACTTACGATGGCGATATCTCTATGCCATCACCTGTATGATTTTCATTTTGGCCTGCAATATTTACTTTCTGAAAACCATCTTTGGCAACGCTTATACAAGCTTGACTATATTCAAAGAAACAAGAGAAGTTAAAACGTTGAATCAAACTGCAAAAAAGCTCTTTTAAGGCGTTTTCTCACTGAAATACTGGGTTGAAATGTTGCACATTAAGTTTTCTATTTGATGGAGCTTTAGAAGTGATTTTCTTGTTCGCTGGTTTTTCAATTCCCTCCAAATGGGATAAGCATTTCGAAGAGATTTTTTATTTCGAACAAAACAACACGTTGATGAGGATAAAATGAAGTTTTCTTAAAACGAGGCTATTATGCTGTTGAGATTGTTTCATCGTCAAAGTATCATGTTTTCATAACATATTATTACGTGGAGCTTCGTGTTGAAGATAACGAAACAAAGCATATTCATCAATTCTCGCATTTTGTACAAGACCTTCCTTCAGGGTTTTGTCTCAAGAAGGATTAAAATGATTTATATTCATGGTATCAATGAGTTTTCCAATAAAGCATGATAGGCAAGAAAAAACAATCCTAAAAACTTTACAAATAGAATGGAAGTCTGAAAAAATATTCAATTTTCATCCAGTATATGCATTGGCAAGGTAAACACAAAGGAATATTCGAAAAAAAACCTTTCCATAGGATGTTCCACCGTCTTTTTACATTTGTGGTATCAATGAGTCTTCCAATAAAGCATGATAGGCAAGAATAAACAATCCTAAAAACTTTACAAATAGAATGGAAGTCTAAAAACATATTCAATTTTCATTCAGTATATGCATTGGTAAGGTAAACACAAAGGAATCTTTGAAAAACCAACTTTTCCATAGGATGTTCCACCGTCTTGCTACATTCGTGGTATCAATGAGTCTTCCAATAAAGCATGATAGGCAGAAATAAACAATCCTAAAATCTTTACAAATAGAATGAAAGCCTAAAAAGACATTCAACTTTCACTTAGTATATGGATTGGCAAGATAAATACAAAGGAGTCTTAAAAAAAAACAACCTTTACATAGGATTTTCCACCGTTATGCGACATTCATGGCATCAATGTGTTTTCCAGTTAAGCATGATAGGCAAGAAAAAACAATACTAAAAGCTTTACAAATAGAATGGAAGTCTAAAAACATACTCAATTTTCATTCAGTATATGCATTGGCAAGGTAAACACAAACAAATCTTCGAAAAACCAACTTTTCCATAGGATGTTCCACCGTCTTGCTACATTCGTGGTATCAATGAGTCTTCCAATAAAGCATGATAGGCAGGAATAAACAATCCTAAAAACTTTACAAATAGAATGGAAGTCTAAAAACATATTCAATTTTCATCCAGTATATGCATTGGCAATGTAAACACAAAGGAATATTCGAAAAACCAACCTTTCCATAGGAAGTTCCACCGTCTTTTTACATTCGTGGTATCAATGAGTCTTCCAATAAAGCATGATAGGCAATAATAAACAATCCTAAAAACTTTACAAATAGAATGGAAGTTTAAAAACATATTCAATTTTCATTCAGTATATGCATTCATAAAGTAAACACAAAGGAATCTTTGAAAAACCAACCTTTCCATAGGATGTTCCACCGTCTTGCTACATTCGTGGTATCAATGAGTCTTCCAATAAAGCATGATAGGCAGAAATAAACAATCCTAAAAACTTTACAAATAGAATGAAAGCCTAAAAAGACATTAAATTTTCACTCAGTATATGGATTGGCAAGATAAATACAAAGGAGTCTTAAAAAAAACAACCTTTACATAGGATTTTCCACCGTTATGCGACATTCATGGCATCAATGAGTTTTCCAGTTAAGCATGATAGGCAAGAATAAACAATCCTAAAAACTTTACAAATAGAATGGAAGTCTAAAAAGATATTCAATTTTCATTCAGTATATGCATTGGCAAGGTAAACACAAAAGAATCTTCGAAAAACCAACCTTTCCATAGGATGTTCCACCGTCTTGCTACAATCGTGGTATCAATGAGTCTTCCAATAAAGCATGATAGGCAAGAATAAACAATCCTAAAAACTTTACAAATGGAATGGAAGTCTAAAAAGATATTCAATTTTCATTCAGTATATGCATTGGCAAGATAAACACAAAAGAATCTTCGAAAAACCAACCTTTCCATAGGATGTTCCACCGTCTTGCTACATTTGTGGTATCAATGAGTCTTCCAATAAAGCATGATAGGCAAGAGAAAACAATCCTAAAAACTTTACAAATAGAATGGAAGTCTAAAAACATATTCAATTTTCATTCAGTATATGCATTGGCAAGGTAAACACAAAGGAATCTTTGAAAAACCAACTTTTCCATAGGATGTTCCACCGTCTTGCTACATTCGTGGTATCAATGAGTCTTCCAATAAAGCATGATAGGCAGAAATAAACAATCCTAAAAACTTTACAAATAGAATGAAAGCCTAAAAAGAAATTCAATTTTCACTCAGTATATGGATTGGCAAGATAAATACAAAGGAGTTTAAAAAAAAAACAACCTTTACATAGGATGTTCCACCGTCTTGCTACGTTCGTGGTATCAATGAGTCTTCCAAAAAAACATGATAGGCAAGAATAAACAATCCTAAAAAGTTTACAAATAGAATGGAAGTCTAAAAACATATTCAATTTTCATTCAGTATATGCATTGGCAAGATAAATACAGAGGAGTCTTAAAAAAACAACCTTTACATAGGATTTTCCACCGTTATGCGACATTCATGGCATCAATGAGTTTTCCAGTTAAGCATGATAGGCAAGAATAAACAATCCTAAAAACTTTACAAATAGAATGGAAGTCTAAAAAGATATTCAATTTTCATTCAGTATATGCATTGGCAAGATAAACACAAAAGAATCTTCGAAAAACCAACCTTTCCATAGGATGTTCCACCGTCTTGCTACATTTGTGGTATCAATGAGTCTTCCAATAAAGCATGATAGGCAAGAGAAAACAATCCTAAAAACTTTACAAATAGAATGGAAGTCTAAAAACATATTCAATTTTCATTCAGTATATGCATTGGCAAGGTAAACACAAAGGAATCTTTGAAAAACCAACCTTTCCATAGGATGTTCCACCGTCTTGCTACATTCGTGGTATCAATGAGTCTTCCAATAAAGCATGATAGGCAGAAATAAACAATCCTAAAAACTTTACAAATAGAATGAAAGCCTAAAAAGAAATTCAATTTCCACTCAGTATATGGATTGGCAAGATAAATACAAAGGAGTCTTAAAAAAAAACAACCTTTACATAGGATGTTCCACCGTCTTGCTACGTTCGTGGTATCAATGAGTCTTCCAAAAAAGCATGATAGGCAAGAATAAACAATCCTAAAAACTTTACAAATAGAATGGAAGTCTAAAAACATATTCAATTTTCATTCAGTATATGCATTGGCAAGATAAATACAAAGGAGTCTTAAAAAAACAACCTTTACATAGGATTTTCCACCGTTATGCGACATTCATGGCATCAATGAGTTTTCCAGTTAAGCATGATAGGCAAGAATAAACAATCCTAAAAACTTTACAAATAGAATGGAAGTCTAAAAGATATTCAATTTTCATTCAGTATATGCATTGGCAAGGTAAACACAAAAGAATCTTCGAAAAACCAACCTTTCCATAGGATGTTCCACCGTCTTTTTACATTCGTGGTATCAATGAGTCTTCCAATAAAGCATGATAGGCAAGAATAAACAATCCTAAAAACTTTACAAATAGAATGGAAGTCTAAAAACATATTCAATTTTCATTCAGTATATGCATTGGCAAGGTAAACACAAAGGAATCTTCGAAAAACCAACCTTTCCATAGGATGTTCCACCGTCTTGCTACATTCGTGGTATCAATGAGTCTTCCAATAAAGCATGATAGGCAGAATAAACAATCCTAAAAACTTTACAAATAGAATGAAAGCCTAAAAAGACATTCAATTTTCACTCAGTATATGGATTGGCAAGATAAATACAAAGGAGTCTTAAAAAAAACAACCTTTACATAGGATGTTCCACCGTCTTGCTACATTCGTGGTATCAATGAGTCTTCCAATAAAGCATGATAGGCAAGAATAAACAATCCTAAAAACTTTACAAATAGAATGGAAGTCTAAAAACATATTCAATTTTCATTCAGTATATGCATTGGCAAGATAAATACAAAGGAGTCTTAAAAAAACAACCTTTACATAGGATTTTCCACCGTTATGCGACATTCATGGCATCAATGAGTTTTCCAGTTAAGCATGATAGGCAAGAATAAACAATCCTAAAAACTTTACAAATAGAATGGAAGTCTAAAAGATATTCAATTTTCATTCAGTATATGCATTGGCAAGGTAAACACAAAAGAATCTTCGAAAAACCAACCTTTCCATAGGATGTTCCACCGTCTTGCTACATTCGTGGTATCAATGAGTCTTCCAATAAAGCATGATAGGCAAGAATAAACAATCCTAAAAACTTTACAAATAG
The DNA here is from genome assembly GCF_902728285.1 of Clytia hemisphaerica. Classification (NCBI taxonomy): domain Eukaryota; kingdom Metazoa; phylum Cnidaria; class Hydrozoa; order Leptothecata; family Clytiidae; genus Clytia; species Clytia hemisphaerica. Next base: position 104,010 of record NW_027103506.1, read on the forward strand.
AATGGAAGTCTAAAAACATATTCAATTTTCATTCAGTATATGCATTGGCAAGATAAACACAAAAGAATCTTCGAAAAACCAACCTTTCCATAGGATGTTCCACCGTCTTGCTACATTCGTGGTATCAATGAGTCTTCCAATAAAGCATGATAGGCAAAAATAAACAATCCTAAAAACTTTACAAATAGAATGAAAACCTAAAAAGATATTCAATTTTCACTCAGTATATGGATTGGCAAGATAAATACAAAGGAGTCTTAAAAAAAACAACCTTTACATAGGATTTTCCACCGTTATGCGACATTCATGGCATCAATGAGTTTTCCAGTTAAGCATGATAGGCAAGAATAAACAATCCTAAAAACTTTACAAATAGAATGAAAGCCTAAAAAGATATTCAATTTTCACTCAGTATATTGATTGGCAAGATAAATACAAAGGAGTCTTCGAAAAACCAACCTTTCCATAGGATGTTCGACCGTCTTGCTACATTCATGGTATCAATGAGTTGTCCAATAAAGCATGATAGGCAGGAATAAACAATCCTAAAAACTTTACAAATAGAATGGAATCCTAAAAAAATATTCAATTTCCATTCAGTATATGGATTGGCAAGATAAATACAAAGGAGTCTTAAAAAAAAACAACCTTTACATAGAATTTTCCACCGTTATGCGACATTCATGGCATCAATGAGTTTTCCAATTAAGCATGATAGGCAAGAATAAACAATCCTAAAAACTTTACAAATAGAATGGAAGTCTAAAAAGATATTCAATTTTCATTCAGTATATGCATTGGCAAGATAAACACAAAAGAATCTTCGAAAAACCAACCTTTCCATAGGATGTTCCACCGTCTTGCTACATTCGTGGTATCAATGAGTCTTCCAATAAAGCATGATAGGCAGAAATAAACAATCCTAAAAACTTTACAAATAGAATGAAAGCCTAAAAAGATATTCAATTTTCACTCAGTATATGGATTGGCAAGATAAATACAAAGGAGTCTTAAAAAAAAAAACCTTTACATAGGATTTCCACCGTTATGCGACATTCATGGCATCAATGAGTTTTCCAGTTAAGCATGATAGGCAAGAATAAACAATCCTAAAAACTTTACAAATAGAATGGAAGTCTTAAAACATATTCAATTTTCATTCAGTATATGCATTGGCAAGATAAACACAAAAGAATCTTCGAAAAACCAACCTTTCCATAGGATGTTCCACCGTCTTGCTACATTCGTGGTATCAATGAGTCTTCCAATAAAGCATGATAGGCAAGAATAAACAATCCTAAAAACTTTACAAATAGAATGGAAGCCTAAAAAAATATTCAATTTCCATTCAGTATATGGATTGGCAAGATAAATACAAAGGAGTCTTAAAAAAAACAACCTTTACATAGGATTTTCCACCGTTATGCGACATTCATGGCATCAATGAGTTTTCCAGTTAAGCATGATAGGCAAGAATAAACAATCCTAAAAACTTTACAAATAGAATGGAAGTCTAAAAAGATATTCAATTTTCATTCAGTATATGCATTGGCAAGGTAAACACAAAGGAATCTTTGAAAAACCAACCTTTCCATAGGATGTTCCACCGTCTTGCTACATTCGTGGTATCAATGAGTCTTCCAATAAAGCATGATAGGCAAAAATAAACAATCCTAAAAACTTTACAAATAGAATGGAATCCTAAAAAATATTCAATTTCCATTCAGTATATGGATTGGCAAGATAAATACAAAGGAGTCTTAAAAAAAACAACCTTTACATAGGATTTTCCACCGTTATGCGACATTCATGGCATCAATGAGTTTTCCAGTTAAGCATGATAGGCAAGAATAAACAATCCTAAAAACTTTACAAATAGAATGGAAGTCTAAAAAGATATTCAATTTTCATTCAGTATATGCATTGGCAAGGTAAACACAAAAGAATCTTCGAAAAACCAACCTTTCCATAGGATGTTCCACCGTCTTGCTACATTCGTGGTATCAATGAGTCTTCCAATAAAGCATGATAGGCAAGAATAAACAATCCTAAAAACTTTACAAATAGAATGGAAGTCTAAAAAGATATTCAATTTTCATTCAGTATATGCATTGGCAAGATAAACACAAAAGAATCTTCGAAAACCAACCTTTCCATAGTATGTTCCACCGTCTTGCTACATTCGTGGTATCAATGAGTCTTCCAAAAAAGCATGATAGGCAAGAATAAACAATCCTAAAAACTTTACAAATAGAATGGAAGTCTAAAAACATATTCAATTTTCATTCAGTATATGCATTGGCAAGGTAAACACAAAGAATCTTCGAAAAACCAACCTTTCCATAGGATGTTCCACCGTCTTGCTACATTCGTGGTATCAATGAGTCTTCCAATAAAGCATGATAGGCAAGAATAAACAATCCTAAAAACTTTACAAATAGAATGGAAGTCTAAAAACATATTCAATTTTCATTCAGTATATGCATTGGCAAGGTAAACACAAAGGAATCTTTGAAAAACCAACCTTTCCATAGGATGTTCCACCGTCTTGCTATATTCGTGGTATCAAAGAGTCTTCCAATAAAGCATGATAGGCAAAAATAAACAATCCTAAAAACTTTACAAATAGAATGAAAGCCTAAAAAGATATTCAATTTTCACTCAGTATATGGATTGGCAAGATAAATACAAAGGAGTCTTAAAAAAACAACCTTTACATAGGATTTTCCACCGTTATGCGACATTCATGGCATCAATGAGTTTTCCAGTTAAGCATGATAGGCAAGAATAAACAATCCTAAAAACTTTACAAATAGAATGGAAGTCTAAAAAGATATTCAATTTTCATTCAGTATATGCATTGGCAAGGTAAACACAAAAGAAGCTTCGAAAAACCAACCTTTCCATAGGATGTTCCACCGTCTTGCTACATTCGTGGTATCAATGAGTTTTCCAATTAAGCATGATAGGCAAGAATAAACAATCCTAAAAACTTTACAAATAGAATGGAAGTCTAAAAACATATTCAATTTTCATTCAGTATACGCATTGGCAAGATAAACACAAAAGAATCTTCCAAAAACCAACCTTTCCATAGGATGTTCCACCGTCTTGCTACATTCGTGGTATCAATGAGTCTTCCAATAAAGCATGATAGGCAAAAATAAACAATCCTAAAAACTTTACAAATAGAATGGAAGCCTAAAAAGATATTCAATTTTCACTCAGTATATGGATTGGCAAGATAAATACAAAGGAGTCTTAAAAAAACAACCTTTACATAGGATTTTCCACCGTTATGCGACATTCATGGCATCAATGAGTTTTCCAGTTAAGCATGATAGGCAAGAATAAAAAATCCTAAAAACTTTACAAATAGAATGAAAGCCTAAAAAGATATTCAATTTTCACTCGGTATATTGATTGGCAAGATAAATACAAAGGAGTCTTCAAGAAACCTACCTTTCCATAGGATGTTCGACCGTCTTGCTACATTCATGGTATCAATGAGTTGTCCAATAAAGCATGATAGGCAGGAATAAACAATCCTAAAAACTTTACAAATAGAATGGAATCCTAAAAAAATATTCAATTTCCATTCAGTATATGGATTGGCAAGATAAATACAAAGGAGTCTTAAAAAAACAACCTTTACATAGGATTTTCCACCGTTATGCGACATTCATGGCATCAATGAGTTTTCCAGTTAAGCATGATAGGCAAGAATAAACAATCCTAAAAACTTTACAAATAGAATGGAAGTCTAAAAAGATATTCAATTTTCATTCAGTATATGCATTGGCAAGGTAAACACAAAAGAATCTTCGAAAAACCAACCTTTCCATAGTATGTTCCACCGTCTTGTTACATTCGTGGTATCAATGAGTCTTCCAATAAAGCATGATAGGCAAGAATAAACAATCCTAAAAACTTTACAAATAGAATGGAAGTCTAAAAAGATATTCAATTTTCATTCAGTATATGCATTGGCAAGATAAACACAAAAGAATCTTCGAAAACCAACCTTTCCATAGTATGTTCCACCGTCTTGCTACATTGTGGTATCAATGAGTCTTCCAATAAAGCATGATAGGCAAGAATAAACAATCCTAAAAACTTTACAAATAGAATGGAAGTCTAAAAACATATTCAATTTTCATTCAGTATATTCATTGGCAAGATAAACACAAAAGAATCTTCGAAAAACCAACCTTTCCATAGGATGTTCCACCGTCTTGCTACATTCGTGGTATCAATGAGTCTTCCATTAAAGCATGATAGGCAAGAATAAACAATCCTAAAAACTTTACAAATAGAATGGAAGTCTAAAAAGATATTCAATTTTCATTCAGTATATGCATTGGCAAGATAAACACAAAAGAATCTTCAAAAACCAACCTTTCCATAGGATGTTCCACCGTCTTGCTACATTCGTGGTATCAATGAGTCTTCCAATAAAGCATGATAGGCAAAAATAAAAAATCCTAAAAATTTACAAATAGAATGAAAGCCTAAAAAGATATTCAATTTTCACTCAGTATATGGATTGGCAAGATAAATACAAAGGAGTCTTAAAAAAAACAACCTTTACATAGGATTTTCCACCGTTATGCGACATTCATGGCATCAATGAGTTTTCCAGTTAAGCATGATAGGCAAGAATAAACAATCCTAAAAACTTTACAAATAGAATGGAAGTCTAAAAACATATTCAATTTTCATTCAGTATATGCATTGGCAAGGTAAACACAAAGGAATCTTTGAAAAACCAACCTTTCCATAGGATGTTCCACCGTCTTGCTACATTCGTGGTATCAATGAGTCTTCCAATAAAGCATGATAGGCAAAAATAAACAATCCTAAAAACTTTACAAATAGAATGAAAGCCTAAAAAGATATTCAATTTTCACTCAGTATATGGATTGGCAAGATAAATACAAAGGAGTCTTAAAAAAAACAACCTTTACATAGGATTTTCCACCGTTATGCGACATTCATGGCATCAATGAGTTTTCCAGTTAAGCATGATAGGCAAGAATAAACAATCCTAAAAACTTTACAAATAGAATGGAAGTCTAAAAAGATATTCAATTTTCATTCAGTATATGCATTGGCAAGGTAAACACAAAAGAATCTTCGAAAAACCAACCTTTCCATAGGATGTTCCACCGTCTTGCTACATTCGTGGTATCAATGAGTCTTCCAATAAAGCATGATAGGCAAAATAAACAATCCTAAAAACTTTACAAATAGAATGGAAGTCTAAAAACATATTCAATTTTCATTCAGTATATGCATTGGCAAGATAAACACAAAAGAATCTTCGAAAAACCAACCTTTCCATAGGATGTTCCACCGTCTTGCTACATTCGTGGTATCAATGAGTCTTCCAATAAAGCATGATAGGCAAGAATAAACAATCCTAAAAACTTTACAAATAGAATGGAATCCTAAAAAATATTCAATTTCCATTCAGTATATGGATTGGCAAGATAAATACAAAGGAGTCTTAAAAAAACAACCTTTACATAGGATTTTCCACCGTTATGCGACATTCATGGCATCAATGAGTTTTCCAGTTAAGCATGATAGGCAAGAATAAACAATCCTAAAAACTTTACAAATAGAATGGAAGTCTAAAAAGATATTCAATTTTCATTCAGTATATGCATTGGCAAGGTAAACACAAAAGAATCTTCGAAAAACCAACCTTTCCATAGGATGTTCCACCGTCTTGCTACATTCGTGGTATCAATGAGTCTTCCAATAAAGCATGATAGGCAAGAATAAACAATCCTAAAAACTTTACAAATAGAATGGAAGTCTAAAAAGATATTCAATTTTCATTCAGTATATGCATTGGCAAGATAAACACAAAAGAATCTTCGAAAACAAACCTTTCCATAGGATGTTCCACCGTCTTGCTACATTTGTGGTATCAATGAGTCTTCCAATAAAGCATGATAGGCAAGAATAAACAATCCTAAAAACTTTACAAATAGAATGGAAGTCTAAAAACATATTCAATTTTCATTCAGTATATGCATTGGCAAGATAAACACAAAAGAATCTTCGAAAAACCAACCTTTCCATAGGATGTTCCACCGTCTTGCTACATTCGTGGTATCAATGAGTCTTCCAATAAAGCATGATAGGCAAGAATAAACAATCCTAAAACTTTACAAATAGAATGGAAGTCTAAAAAGATATTCAATTTTCATTCAGTATATGCATTGGCAAGATAAACACAAAAGAATCTTCAAAAACCAACCTTTCCATAGGATGTTCCACCGTCTTGCTACATTCGTGGTATCAATGAGTCTTCCAATAAAGCATGATAGGCAAAAATAAAAATCCTAAAAAATTTACAAATAGAATGAAAGCCTAAAAAGATATTCAATTTTCACTCAGTATATGGATTGGCAAGATAAATACAAAGGAGTCTTAAAAAAAACAACCTTTACATAGGATTTTCCACCGTTATGCGACATTCATGGCATCAATGAGTTTTCCAGTTAAGCATGATAGGCAAGAATAAACAATCCTAAAAACTTTACAAATAGAATGGAAGTCTAAAAACATATTCAATTTTCATTCAGTATATGCATTGGCAAGGTAAACACAAAGGAATCTTTGAAAAACCAACCTTTCCATAGGATGTTCCACCGTCTTGCTACATTCGTGGTATCAATGAGTCTTCCAATAAAGCATGATAGGCAAAATAAACAATCCTAAAAACTTTACAAATAGAATGAAAGCCTAAAAAGATATTCAATTTTCACTCAGTATATGGATTGGCAAGATAAATACAAAGGAGTCTTAAAAAAACAACCTTTACATAGGATTTTCCACCGTTATGCGACATTCATGGCATCAATGAGTTTTCCAGTTAAGCATGATAGGCAAAAATAAACAATCCTAAAAACTTTACAAATAGAATGGAAGTCTAAAAACATATTCAATTTTCATTCAGTATATGCATTGGCAAGATAAACACAAAAGAATCTTCGAAAAACCAACCTTTCCATAGGATGTTCCACCGTCTTGCTACATTCGTGGTATCAATGAGTCTTCCAATAAAGCATGATAGGCAAAAATAAACAATCCTAAAAACTTTACAAATAGAATGAAAGCCTAAAAAGATATTCAATTTTCACTCAGTATATGGATTGGCAAGATAAATACAAAGGAGTCTTCAAGAAACCAACCTTTCCATAGGATGTTCCACCGTCTTGCTACATTCGTGGTATCAATGAGTCTTCCAATAAAGCATGATAGGCAAGAATAAACAATCCTAAAAACTTTACAAATAGAATGGAAGTCTAAAAACATATTCAATTTTCATTCAGTATATTCATTGGCAAGATAAACACAAAAGAATCTTCGAAAAACCAACCTTTCCATAGTATGTTCCACCGTCTTGCTACATTCGTGGTATCAATGAGTCTTCCAATAAAGCATGATAGGCAAGAATAAACAATCCTAAAACTTTACAAATAGAATGGAAGTCTAAAAAGATATTCAATTTTCATTCAGTATATGCATTGGCAAGATAAACACAAAAGAATCTTCGAAAAACCAACCTTTCCATAGGATGTTCCACCGTCTTGCTACATTCGTGGTATCAATGAGTCTTCCAATAAAGCATGATAGGCAAGAATAAAAAATCCTAAAAAATTTACAAATAGAATGAAAGCCTAAAAAGATATTCAATTTTCACTCAGTATATGGATTGGCAAGATAAATACAAAGGAGTCTTAAAAAAACAACCTTTACATAGGATTTTCCACCGTTATGCGACATTCATGGCATCAATGAGTTTTCCAGTTAAGCATGATAGGCAAGAATAAACAATCCTAAAAACTTTACAAATAGAATGGAAGTCTAAAAACATATTCAATTTTCATTCAGTATATGCATTGGCAAGGTAAACACAAAGGAATCTTTGAAAAACCAACCTTTCCATAGCATGTTCCACCGTCTTGCTATATTCGTGGTATCAAAGAGTCTTCCAATAAAGCATGATAGGCAAAAATAAACAATCCTAAAAACTTTACAAATAGAATGAAAGCCTAAAAAGATATTCAATTTTCACTCAGTATATGGATTGGCAAGATAAATACAAAGGAGTCTTAAAAAAAACAACCTTTACATAGGATTTCCACCGTTATGCGACATTCATGGCATCAATGAGTTTTCCAGTTAAGCATGATAGGCAAAAATAAACAATCCTAAAAACTTTACAAATAGAATGGAAGTCTAAAAACATATTCAATTTTCATTCAGTATATGCATTGGCAAGATAAACACAAAAGAATCTTCCAAAAACTAACCTTTCCATAGGATGTTCCACCGTCTTGCTACATTCGTGGTATCAATGAGTCTTCCAATAAAGCATGATAGGCAAAAATAAACAATCCTAAAAACTTTACAAATAGAATGAAAGCCTAAAAAGATATTCAATTTTCATTCAGTATATTGATTGGCAAGATAAATACAAAGGAGTCTTCGAAAAACCAACCTTTCCATAGGATGTTCCACCGTCTTGCTACATTCATGGTATCAATGAGTTTCCAATAAAGCATGATAGGCAAGAATAAACAATCCTAAAAACTTTACAAATAGAATGGAATCCTAAAAAAATATTCAATTTTCATTCAGTATATGGATTGGCAAGATAAATACAAAGGAGTCTTAAAAACAACCTTTACATAGGATTTTCCACCGTTATGCGACATTCATGGCATCAATGAGTTTTCCAGTAAAGCATGATAGGCAAGAATAAACAATCCTAAAAACTTTACAAATAGAATGGAAGTCTAAAAAGATATTCAATTTTCATTCAGTATATGCATTGGCAAGGTAAACACAAAAGAATCTTCGAAAAACCAACCTTTCCATAGGATGTTCCACCGTCTTGCTACATTCGTGGTATCAATGAGTCTTCCAATAAAGCATGATAGGCAAGAATAAACAATCCTAAAAACTTTACAAATAGAATGGAAGTCTAAAAAGATATTCAATTTTCATTCAGTATATGCATTGGCAAGATAAACACAAAGGAATCTTCGAAAACAAACCTTTCCATAGTATGTTCCACCGTCTTGCTACATTTGTGGTATCAATGAGTCTTCCAATAAAGCATGATAGGCAAGAATAAACAATCCTAAAAACTTTACAAATAGAATGGAAGTCTAAAAACATATTCAACTTTCATTCAGTATATTCATTGGCAAGATAAACACAAAAGAATCTTCGAAAAACCAACCTTTCCATAGTATGTTCCACCGTCTTGTTACATTCGTGGTATCAATGAGTCTTCCATTAAAGCATGATAGGCAAGAATAAACAATCCTAAAAATTTACAAATAGAATGGAAGTCTAAAAAGATATTCAATTTTCATTCAGTATATGCATTGGCAAGATAAACACAAAAGAATCTTCAAAAACCAACCTTTCCATAGTATGTTCCACCGTCTTGCTACATTCGTGGTATCAATGAGTCTTCCAATAAAGCATGATAGGCAAAAATAAAAAATCCCAAAAAATTTACAAATAGAATGAAAGCCTAAAAAGATATTCAATTTTCACTCAGTATATGGATTGGCAAGATAAATACAAAGGAGTCTTAAAAAAAACAACCTTTACATACGATTTTCCACCGTTATGCGACATTCATGGCATCAATGAGTTTTCCAGTTAACCCTATTCAACCTAGGCTTTTAGGGGCGGTTCAGAACTAGGGGGGGGCTTTTCCTGTACCACCCCTTAACTTTTGATCTAGTGGGTCTTTTTGGATGAAATTTGGCACACAAGATTTTGTCCCGTAAGGTAACTTTGACAAAAAAAATTTTTGATGACGTCACTCATCATGCCCAAAGTGAGCAAAAACGAAAATTTCCTTTGTTCTTATAAATAGCTATTGAATTCTAACAAAAGCTTAGAAAAAAGTTGTCTGAGTTTAAAATGCTTATTTTATCCTAAATATTCAAAAATTACGGTTTAAACGATATATTTGACATTAAAAATAAATTTGTATTGGAAAAGTGTCAATTTTTGTGACACCTTACTGTCAGAAATGTCATCATACCAAGGTGTGAAAATTTTAGGTGTCAAATTTTTTTTTATTTGAAGCTAAATAAAAGTTGGGAATTTACAGAAAATTTCAAGGCAAAAGCTCTATTATTTCAGGAGCTATTACCAATAGTTTGACCTCCGAACAGAAAAGAGCCCCCCCCTAGGCCGAATAGGGTAAGCATGATAGGCAAGAATAAACAATCCTAAAAACTTTACAAATAGAATGGAAGTCTAAAAACATATTCAACTTTCATTCAGTATATGCATTGGCAAGATAAACACAAAAGAATCTTCGAAAACAAACCTTTCCATAGTATGTTCCACCGTCTTGCTACATTTGTGGTATCAATGAGTCTTCCAATAAAGCATGATAGGCAAGAATAAACAATCCTAAAAACTTTACAAATAGAATGGAAGTCTAAAAACATATTCAAGTTTCATTCAGTATATTCATTGGCAAGATAAACACAAAAGAATCTTCGAAAAACCAACCTTTCCATAGTATGTTCCACCGTCTTGTTACATTCGTGGTATCAATGAGTCTTCCATTAAAGCATGATAGGCAAGAATAAACAATCCTAAAAATTTTACAAATAGAATGGAAGTCTAAAAAGATATTCAATTTTCATTCAGTATATGCATTGGCAAGATAAACACAAAAGAATCTTCAAAAACCAACCTTTCCATAGTATGTTCCACCGTCTTGCTACATTCGTGGTATCAATGAGTCTTCCAATAAAGCATGATAGGCAAAAATAAAAAATCCCAAAAAATTTACAAATAGAATGAAAGCCTAAAAAGATATTCAATTTTCACTCAGTATATGGATTGGCAAGATAAATACAAAGGAGTCTTAAAAAAAACAACCTTTACATACGATTTTCCACCGTTATGCGACATTCATGGCATCAATGAGTTTTCCAGTTAAGCATGATAGGCAAGAATAAACAATCCTAAAAACTTTACAAATAGAATGGAAGTCTAAAAACATATTCAACTTTCATTCAGTATATGCATTGGCAAGGTAAACACAAAGGAATCTTTGAAAACCAACCTTTCCATAGCATGTTCCACCGTCTTGCTATATTCGTGGTACCAAAGAGTCTTCCAATAAAGCATGATAGGCAAAAATAAACAATCCCAAAAACTTTACAAATAGAATGAAAGCCTAAAAAGATATTCAATTTTCACTCAGTATATGGATTGGCAAGATAAATACAAAGGAGTCTTAAAAAAACAACCTTTACATAGGATTTTCCACCGTTATGCGACATTCATGGCATCAATGAGTTTTCCAGTTAAGCATGATAGGCAAGAATAAACAATCCTAAAAACTTTACAAATAGAATTGAAGTCTAAAAAGATATTCAATTTTCATTCAGTATATGCATTGGCAAGGTAAACACAAAAGAAGCTTCGAAAAACCAACCTTTCCATAGGATGTTCCACCGTCTTGCTACATTCGTGGTATCAATGAGTCTTCCAATAACAGGAATAAATCGGCTCGCATTTTTATTGTACCCACGAGCGCACCCATTCCATATCTTTCGCGATAATGTCCAAAATGGTAGCTTCAGCTGTGTGGACTAAACGAAAGGGAATTCTGCTTTTACCTTGACCTTCACCTTCACCTTGGAATTGTCTGATGGCTCATATTTTCTTTTCTTGATGGTCAATGGTATAAAAGCTGTATATCAAATCTTCCGAAATAGGTATGTATATTTTGCATGTGTGATATATATAATGATTGCGAGAATAAGATTTGTAAACCTCGTTTATACATTATAGCGATATAAACTATAAATAATAAGAATTGACCCTAAAAAATATCCTGGGGCAAATGAGCACCAGTTGCCAGTTCCAAGTGTATATAATATACAAGGGTTGCAGTGTTGCTTTGGTTCTATAGGAGATATCCATAAGCAACACCGGACTGACACCGGTGTCTGTCCGGTGTATGTCGTCTCCGGTGTAGCGAAGGGATACTTTTTGCCACCGGACAAATACACCGGACAGTCCTGTGTGTCGGCAGGGTCCTGTGTTTTTTTGATCGGTCCCTTTTTTTTGAACAGTTTGGCCGCAGAAGATGATATCATTCACCAGGATGCAAGTGAAATATTTCAATCTGCAGATCTAGACGGGGGTTTGGTTATTATCAGTTACTGTAGGGTTAGGATTGGAGCTTCTGGAGCTTGAGAGTCACAATATAATCTTTTAGTGGCATTCTCTATTCATACATATCCTGAGACTTAATTTATTCAGGATCCCTTAGGCAGAGGAGGGATCCTTGTAGTAGGAGCACTGGCTGACCGGTAGGGTTGGGAGCTGTATTAATGAAGGTCTGTAAATTACACACTATAAGTATTTAATTTCATCATTTCTGTTCAATAGCAGGGGATATACTTTTTCAAGAGAATTTCATCTCAGTGAATGTAGTGCTTTGTTTGTTGTACATTCAATTCAATTCAATTCAAAACATATTTTTACTCGAAGGAAGGGACACCAAGCTTAGAAACCTAATTACAAATGGTGCAACCTACGTACCATGGTGCAACATCAACATGACGTACACGTTTTTTTTTTATAAGGAACCTTAACTTTGCTCTGAGCCTGGAGTTCCTTATTTTTACAGAGAATTTCAGCCTCAAAGTTCCTAAGGTATCGAGTTATTTACATAGCTGCTAGGTCAAATGAAAATGGGTGGTTTTATGGAAACATCGACTATTTCAACAAAGAACTTGGAGAATACAAGATAATTGCTAGTTCAAGTGAAAACTCTTACTGTTCCTTAAGACTTGTTTTCTTATCCTCAGCCTGGGCAGTTCCTTAACAATTCCTTATTTTTTGGACCATTTTCAGCCTCGAGTTCCACTTCTGGCTTTCTTCAGTAAATTGAAGATGAGTAATAACCTAAGCCACAGATCACGGATTGAAACAAATATATTTAAGGGTGGGATTTTACAGCCAGCGGTCGTGCAAGGCACTGAGAGGCCATGGGTGCCAAAAAGAAGGTCTATTCAAAATGCGGCAACCTCATTGGTAGAAATTTGATAAACAGCTACAAAGGAGCGCTGTGAAGCAATCAGTAGAAGAGACCACTTTCGTTTTTGTTGCAGATTTTGATATAAACTTCTCTCAGGGATTACTTGTCAATGTACATGTACACATGTGTTGTGTCAACTTGTCAGTATTGTGTTGTTGTAAAGGGGAAGATAAAAGAGGTAAGACTAGCCTAGTTTCTAATCCTCGTATAGGAGTTTTAAAAGCTTAGACTGACAAAGTTAACAAAATGGTAGAATAGAGCCGTGAGCGGAGCTGCGTAATTCAATTGTTTTGAAATTAATTTTGCTGCTTTGGTTGGTCAGTCATCTGATGGCTATGCAAGTTTCCCTCCACTGATGCAAGTTACCCGACTTCATAGTATGATTTAAAAACCACAGCATAATTTTGGTGTACAGTCTGATGCATCTGCTCGCTTCAGTTAGATGCATTGTGCAGTGCATGATCTAGGAAGTTCGGTGAAAAAACCTAGATATTTACTTAGCTGTTTGTACCCACCAGGGAGAGCAAATTTTCAGCTGTGTTTGTACAATATTTTAATTCATTTAAAAATGGACCGAATATATAGCAAAAGCATGAAAAAAATTACAACTGTGACTTCAAAGAGGATATATGAGCTAAGCAATGGATTTCAATTTCTAAACATACTAAAACAGAATGTCAGAATCAAATATAAAAAACTTTGAGTAGCCACGATACTTTTTTTTTTCAAAATTCTTTTTAGCCTCCATACTGGATCAGGGGGTACCAGACATCGTGACTTATAGGCTGTGGTGGGTCATATTTGATTTTTGCAGTTAGTACCTCTTACCTAAGGGGGGTCTTGACCCCTCTAGAAACTACGGTGATAAAAACTAATTACGCACCAACTGATCCCCATGTTGGTGGGTTATTTGAAATTACCCTACTAGGTAAAGGTATCCAAGTTTCATGAACTATTCTGCTGCTTTTTTACTGCTTGTAAAACTAAGTTTTTAACTCTGTTGACAGTCTAGTTTTTTAGTATTTATGTTTCTGTTGTGTACTGTCTGGAACTGGTATGCAGCAAAGTATTTTCCCTTGAATCCATGTTTGTATTGTTTATATTTTTGACTCAACCAATCTTATTCTTATTGCAGGGATGTTGGTTACATCGTGTATCCTGTAAGGCACTTATCAAGATACTCACTGACTGCTTCCTTCGAACTTGAACAGTTGAATTTGAATTGTCATTATATTGGATGATATGATTTAGAAGACCTTGGCCATGCACAATTAAATTTTCACAATTGACTTACAGCTTCATTCAAATTTTCGATGACCATGGGTTTATTTCATTTTGAAGAGCAATTGTATCAAACAATTTAGGACATAATATTCTGCTATGATGTGATAACTTCTTCAGTAATGGAGTTGAAAAATATTTGGACATTCAAAATACTTCGTGGTAATTTTTTCAGGAATGATCAAGGGATCTTTGAAAAATCAGAGAAGAAAATGTTTAGTTGCTTGAATAAAGATTAGAATTCTATAGATAACCTTTCCTTTTTTCAATGTTTTTTATTTAAATTATCAGAATTATATTCAAAAAAAGGTGAAGTATTGGAAAAGGAATTCAAAAAGCATCGCTTCAAAATAACTAACTGCCTCTCTACCTGTTAGATTTTACTTTGCAGCTTGAAAACAAAAGATGAGGTAGTAGTTATATGTCTTCTACAATGATGTGAAGGCTTTGCTGCTATTATCCTGGTTTAGCATGCATCACACGGTTTTGTAATTGCCTGTTAGATTTTATTTTTTATAACATAATTATAATAGTATTCAAGATTTTTTAGCCTTTTTATATCTTTATCTTAAATATCAATACACTGTTGTTTCAGTGTTCTTAAATCTCTTATTATAGACCACTTTTCACTTTCAATGGAAGGTCACCTTTTCTCTCTACAGACCTAATAAATTTTGTTAGATAGTACAATACTATGTAGAAAATTGATTTACCCTTATTACACATAGAAAGTCTTACTTGATTAAATTAGATTTTTTAAATTCTTTTTTCCGTAGAATGTCCCAAACAATACACTTGAAAGTTTCACTGCTTTTAAGGCTAGGTGGTTGTATGATATGAAAATTTAAATATCATAAGAGTGCTTGTATTTGTGACTCCTCCATTGTAATGAAATTGACTTTAATGATTTAGATTACAATTTTAAGAGTGAATCATGGGTCCGAAAAAAAGAAAAAGTTTTGTCAAGGGTAAAGGTTGTCTTTCAGAAAGTTTTAAGGCTGCTGTACGTGAAGTTGCGTTAGCAGACCCATACGTTGTTGAGAGGATGCCAGAGCTGCTTGAAATGGAGAAAAATCATCAAAAAAAACTTGAAAAAAGTAAGAGAAGATGTTCCAAGCGAAAAAGGTTAGTTTTCATTTTCCTAAAGGTTTGAACTCTTTTTTGCAAGAAGTGATCGATTGGTTTTTAGTTTGACTTCGCTTCAAGCTGTGTTGTATTTTTAATGTCAAATTTAAGATATTTTCAGAAGCTTGTAAATGAAGATTGCAAAAGAAACGATTTGGTGTATGGTCTTTTAAGCATGTTTTCTAAACTTCAAAATTTGAAGAAAAATTAAAGAAATTCTGTATTTGGCTAGGATTCTCTTCCCATGAAAAGTTTTTGTGTTTTTTTTTATTGCCGAATACGGATTTCAGCTGGAGACATTGTAAATAAAGAATTGGTGATTTATAGTCTAATTTCAAAACAAGGATAATAATATGTGACATAATCTTGCGATGGTTATGTCTTGCATTTGCTCCCCATTCAACACTGCTCTCTTTTTTTTCATTTCAGAGAGAGTCGTGGTAGCTGTCTTACTTTAGATTTCGATGATGATGATGATGATAATAATGATGATAAAGTCGCACCGGAAGAGAAGAACACATTCACGCTCACATTCGATTCTGATAATGAAAGTGTTAGTCGCTTTGTTTGGATCTTTAATAAGAGAGCTGAATGAATTTCATTATCATTTTCAATCTTGAAATTTTGAATGTATTGAGCTTTTGCTTTAAAAAAATGAACAGAGTAAGACTCATTTTAGTATTTTTAAAACTAAATGTTAGCCTGAGAAAAATTCATCTTTTGATTATACTTTGAATAATCTTTTTTTGCTGACTTCAAAATATTGATCTATATTTTGCATAATGATATATTACTTCATTTCATTCATATTCTGTATTCTCACCCAATGTTAAATCGCATGTTTATTTTTATTTATAAACCTATTTTATATGATTTTTAGGTTTCAGTATCTTCACTGCCTGTTGTCCATGCCCAAGATAATGATCCTGGTCATAGCGCTGACGAGCCTGGTCCTAGCTTCGAAACTCCAGATCCAAGTGGCAGGGATCACTTCAATCAAACTAATTATAGCGATTCAGAATCAGAGTATAATCATGTGTGTTTTCCTTTACCTTTAACTCAATACCCAACCGTCATACAGGGTGATATTTCAATTTTGATCTTCGGTTTGTGGTGAGGGGGACTGAAAAGTTGAAATAAAGATGAGACAACGATAAATTCAGTAGTAGTTTCAAGTTTTTTGGTACTGAAGATTCTAAAGTATGAATGAACTGAGAAAAAATCATAATTTAATTTAGGAAAATTAAAAAAAGAGAATGAGGTTAGTGTATCAAAGCAGTTGGGGGTGTTGAAATGTGGGGAATTCAATAATCCAGACGATACCAGATTTTTTATATTCAGGTTGAGCATTAAATTCATATTAAGTTTGTTATCGCTAAACTTACTTGTAACGGTTAGTGGAACAAAGCTTTTTATCCTATTCTTTCAGGTATCTGTAGAAAATGATGTACTATAGAGAATTTCATAGAATTCTGAAAGTCTTTAATGCTTTTGTTTATGCTTGGTTGTTGTTCTTTATTTTTAGCATATTTTTTTTTGCGCTTTTCATTGGTAAAATTATTTTTCAATCGATCAATGTTCTCCCATTTTTCTTTCCTCTTTGATGGATTGTACTTTTCTTTTGCCTTAATTGGATCATAGTTTTCTCGTGCCTTTTTTGGATCATACTTTTCTTTTGCCTTTTTTGGATCATACTTTTCTTTTGCCCTTTTTGGATCATACTTTTCTTTTGCCCTTTTTGGATCATACTTTTCTTTTGCCATAATTGGATCATACTTTTCTTTTGCCATAATTGGATCATACTTTTCTCGTGCTTTTTTTGGATCATATTTTTCTTGTGCCCTTTTCGGGTTGTAATTTTTTTGGTGTAGCTTTTTCCTTTTTTCAGGGTCATAATACTTTTGCTTATTATTTTTCTTTGGCTTTTCAAGGTCAACCTTAACTTTTTTGTCAATAGCTTCAAAGATCTTCATTTTTTTTTTTACTATTTCATCCGAAAATTTTTCATAACTGGTACATTTTCTTTTTCTTAAGGGATATTCTTTTTTATCACTGCTTTTGTTTTTCACATTTCTTAAAGTGTTTAATTCAGACATTTTGTTTTTTGAAGTGGACATAATATGTTCAACACCAAAATCTATTTCTTCAGATACTTTTTTATAGATGCCGAAAAACCATCCTCCTGGGTATTCATTTAACATTTGAACTAAATTGTTAAAAGATATCCTATCTTTTTTGAGATCGTCAAAATAAATCCATTTAGTTTCCCAAAACAAAGCACATGTGAAATGTGCTCCAGTGTTCTGCACTAATGCTGATAACTTGTAAGGATTTCCTTCTAAAATAAATTGTTCCAAAAATTTGCATCTATTCATAATTGTTTCACTATATTCTATCATTAAAAAGTGAGAAATATTAATTGACCGAATATTTGCTGGAATAGAGACAGCACACATATCACAAATCCCTGCGTTGTGATCAAAAGACTTTTCTAGGCAACTTGGCAAGTAACTTTCATTTGTAAGGAGCTCGGGATAAGAAATTTCAGAAATATAATTAACCATGCTTGTGAGTTTGCTTCTTTTTTCTATTCCGCACGACAAACAAGTGCCCTTCGCTTCAAAACTTGTTTCAAAAAAGAATTTTTCTTCTTTTGATAAAATTTTGAAGAGATTGCTAGAAAATAATTCTGAAAATTGAGCAGTACAATCCCTGTTTACAAAAGAATTACAATTTTCAATAATTTTACGCCAAATAGGTTCTCTGATTTCATCTAATAGTCGAATTGCATTATGTTGCTTTGCCTCAATAATATTGCTAGTTGAAACTGAAATTTCAGTAGACCCACTAATGAAAAGCAAATTAAGGAACTCACTCAGATCTTCAAAAGCCAAATTTTTTTGGATTTCAGGAAGAAATAACCGATAAAATATTTCAAGGAAGCAATCTACAGCACAAGAATAATATCTCGAAGTTTTACAAGCATTCTGAAAGTGAGAAATCTCAAGGGCCTCTTCTAGGTCAATTAATTCTTCTTCATCCTCCTCGTAAACAATACTCATGATGACATGGGTTTTATTTTCTGAGTTTCAATTGCAAATTTTTATGAAAATTTCCTTGTAAAAATCCTTTAACTTTGAAAGTTTGAACGTCTGGAACAAACTTGAAAGACAGTTTTTAAAACCCAGTCTGAATGTCTGAGACAGACTGGACAATTTGAATGTCTGAAACAAACTGTTTATGGACGAAATAAAAATATTATACCTCAATCTGAATGTTCAAGACAGGAGACAGATTGAAAGTTTGACTGTCAACAAACTTTATTCAGCACTAATTAGAAGACTTTAATGGCTAGAAACAGGCAGAATCAGCCAGTCCATCTGCATCTGTCCATGTGTGTGGTCGTTGCGTGATAGGAATAAGTCTAACTACGTAATGCTTTGACCCCTGTGATGTAATCTTTTAACCATATTTGGTAAAAAAATTCTGGTTTGACCCCTATGACGTAGTCTTTTTACCTTATAAAGTAAGAGTCATTACGTAATCAAACTTATCTGAAGATTCCCTAACATCCGGGTAGTTTTTTTGATTTAGAAGATTCCCTAGAACAGTAGGATAAGATTCCCATATCAATAATCCCCCAAATGTACGGAATACTATAAATACGGGCTAGCCGTGTACGACAAAAAAAAAAAAAAAAAAGACGGCGAAAATTTTTACCAGCTGCACAACCTCGTGAAGCTATGAAGCCACCTATGCTCGCTGTGCTCGCTCGGTGGCAATAAGCTCATTTGATAAGCAGCTTCGGAGCCAGATTAGAGTTGAATCAACAATTAACAAATAGCCAATCAATCAATCGTTACATGGAATATCCAACATATTCTACATTGATCAGCCTCTGGGAAGCATAACGTTCTATTGGGTAATGTTTGCTGATTTGTGACACATTCGCACTTCCTTAGAACTTGATAAGTGTGAGTAGATTATCTTAACCCTAATTTTGCTGTGTAATTACAATCAAAAAGCTTGTAAATCAAATTTGATGAGTAAGCAAATTATATCACTCACTCTGGTTAAATTGATTAATGGGATAATTTTCGCGGGGATTAAATTTTTCGGACTTCGCTCATATGGTTGTAATCCGTGAAATAGTTCCACCAGTGGGAATTTGGAAAGGGCCCATCCACGAAGTTTAACTCCCGCTAAAGGTTTGAATTTCTTCTTTACGATCCGCAAAACATTCTATCTTCATCCTTTTTGATATTGTAATACAAACCTCCTTTGCTCTATTCCAAAATGATGGCTCTTATTTGCCACGTACAAAATATAAATTTCTTCTTGATGTAGCACACAAAACTGTGGCACGTTATACATTTTCTGTTAGGCCAACTATCCTTGAGTCTGAAAATTTAAGATTCGCAATGAAAAAATTTGATGAAGAAGAAAATGAAGACTTTTGCGAAGAAGAGTATTTCAACTTTGAAGAGCTTATTTTCGGCGAAGAAAAAATTTTGAAATTTTTTTTGCGGTAGATGGTGTATCTTTTACCGAAATAAAGATTTTTGGGAAATTATTTTAAAACCTTATTTGTCTCTTCATCCATATTTGTTATAGAAAAACAGCCCTAACTTTTGTAAAATTCTTTGCAGACAGTTTGAAAAAACTTCGAAACAAAAAGGTTACCCATTAAAACTTAGCACTTTTTATAAAAGAAGGTAATGCAACATATTTAACGTCTTTTTAAAGTTCATAGCGTCATTTTTGCAATCAAATTCTTAATTACTCTTAAGGGATTTGAATGAAAAGCAATTCATAAAGGTAATTCTTTGTTAAAAGTGTTAAAGAACCTAAAACATAACTTTTATGTTCAAATACTAAAATCAAGTACTCGACTATGGACAGAGCCCTTAAGTCTAAGTGGATAAGTTTCGCCTGCAGATATTTTCGCGAGACAATTTTTTTCATAAAGCATTTGAATCTCGCACGGGACTTAATTTCGCTAACCACCCCATGTACGCATCCCCTCTGTAATGTTTTGAATCATCCCCTTTTTCAACTAATTTCTCCCATTTTCATAAAGTGGTTTACAAAAATTTTTGCGATCATTAAATCCAGGAAAACTTATCCCATTAAAGTATGGAATGTGTACGTAAGAGGGTAGAGAATTCAACATCTGTATTGGGTTTTGACAAATGGGCACAAAATCTCGGATTCCCACCCTTTTCGCCCATACGTAAGGTACATCATTCAACAATAGGTATGATTTTGATAAATGGGCACATAATCTCGGATTCCCACCCTTTTCGCCCATACGTAAGGTACATCATTCAACAATAGGTATGATTTTGATAAATGGGCACATAATCTCGGATTCCCACCCTTTTCGCCCATACGTAAGGTACATCATTCAACAATAGGTATGATTTTGATAAATGGGCACATAATCTCGGATTCCCACCCTTTTCGCCCATACGTAAGGTACATCATTCAACAATAGGTATGATTTTGATAAATGGGCACATAATCTCGGATTCCCACCCTTTTCGCCCATACGTAAGGTACATCATTCAACAATAGGTATGATTTTGATAAAAATGGGCACATAATCTCGGATTCCCACCCTTTTCGCCCCATACGTAAGGTACATCATTCAACAATAGGTATGATTTTTGACAAATGGGCACATAATCTCGGATTCCCACCCTTTTTCGCCCATACGTAAGGTACATCATTCAACAATAGGTATGATTTTGATAAATGGGCACATAATCTCGGATTCCCACCCTTTTCGCCCATACGTAAGGTACATCATTCAACAATAGGTATTATTTTGATAAATGGGCACATAATCTCGGATTCCCACCCTTTTCGCCCATACGTAAGGTACATCATTCAACAATAGGTATGATTTTGATAAATGGGCACATAATCTCGGATTCCCACCCTTTTCGCCCATACGTAAGGTACATCATTCAACAATAGGTATTATTTTGATAAATGGGCACATAATCTCGGATTCCCACCCTTTTCGCCCATACGTAAGGTACATCATTCAACAATAGGTATGATTTTGATAAATGGGCACATAATCTCGGATTCCCACCCTTTTCGCCCATATGTAAGGTATATCATTCAACAATAGGTATTATTTTGATAAATGGGCACATAATCTCGGATTCCCACCCTTTTCGCTCATACGTAAAGTACACCATTCAACATTCGTATGTATGAAATTTCGATGAATGGGCACATAATTTCGAGTAATCGTTACTCTAACGACTTTCCAAACCTTTTCATTCTACTAGCGATAGCGAAATTAACGTGCTTGTAAAAAAGAACGAAATGATAGGCGATCGAATTTGGCTATTTATTTGTTGAGTTAGAAAGAATTCGTTTAAGTGGAAATCACTTGGACACATGGACAAAAAACAGGGACAATGTCGTAAGATATATTTTTCATTCGTTCAAAATAGTAATAAAAACAATAATAAAAGTAATAGAACTATAGTATATAACTATTCCCTACTTATACAGGAAAAAAGTCGTGGAATAAGTAGTCTAGACTAATTCAGATATAGCAGAAATAAAGCAAAAAGTAATGGAGGAAACAATTTTAGTCGTCTAGAAACCTTTGTGTACTATGTAACGCCAAACAAAAGAAAAGTGTCAATATTGCAATTAGAATTTTTTCCTGCTCAAAATAATTATTGAGAAAAAAAATGTGTGCAGATTTGTGTGTTAAAAGTTTTTCATTTTGAGTTGATTTTGCTTTGAGAGTTTGTTGCTGCTTGTTAAATTGTTTTCTCGCTACGCAAGTTTTTGCGTAGCTAGCCGGGGTATCTATAAGGCTGGAACACTGGATTCTTCAAGTCGTTTATACGAAATAATTATATCCCGTATTATTAGTATTTCACGCATTATAAACGACTCCAGTCTATGGAATAAGTGACAAAGTCACTGAATTTATACAGGGAGTGACTAAATTTCAAACAATTTTTCTCTATACGTTCAATTTGGTCATTGGGCGTTGACCTTAGCGAGAAAATCAATCGTATTCGGAGGTAAACCGTTTTTTCAGTTTTGTTTACTACTTTTGACAAATGTTTCCTGACCATACTTTCCTTCACTTAAAAACTCCCTTTTAGTTCCCCCCAACAATCTTTGAAGCTGAATAACAACCACGTTCGATGAGCAGCTCCGAAGCTTCAGAGCCAAATTCAATTTGGATCAAATACGTCAATACCTAAACGTGAAAACATGGCGTCAAAGATAATTTCCAAGCGAAAAAGACAAAACAAAAAACACTGAATTATCAATTATAAAGGCGTGGGGACATATTGTTTCTTAACATTCTCTCATTAAAAAAGCTACGTGTATAATGGTTCCTTTTTTTATTTCATGGGATAAAAATTTAGGGAGCCTTGAAAGACACTAAAGTTTTGTCCCTGAACTGTTCATTATTCCATAGTCATTATAAAAACAATGGTGTGGAAGGCTTTTGTCTCTTCTTATTGTTAAAAGATGGAGCTTACGTACGAAAATTGATTTATTTTGCAAACTTTTTGATCATGTGATTAGAAAATAGACCAATCCCAAGAGGAGATTTTGGTAACGTGATCAAAAAGTATGCAAATCGCAACTTGCTTTTTGTTTGTAACAAAAGAAAATTGCACAAAAAGCTAAAACAATACATTGCCAGTCCGGAGTTTTTTATAATGACTATGATTTTGGAAAAAAACGTTTTGGAATTCTCTTTCAAGGATGTTTATGAATATCAAATGCGTAATTTCAGTTTTTAAAGGAGTAACGAGCAGAAGCGAGACTCAAAATACTCACTTCTGGCACAAGGAATTCAGTAATGACCCTTTGATGATTTCGTTCTTGAAATGAACGATTTCCCTCCAACACCGGCGATGCCATCAATACCGAGGTTAGAGTGCGGACCTGGAAAAAAAGAAATATAATTAAGCTTTGCAATAGGTTTGGTAGCACTTCACTCCAGAGCTTTACAGCAAACGCTCTTGCTTGCTTAGCTCTTCTTCTCTGAAAAAATACGGATACAGTGTCTGATGAAAAATATAATTAAAATTCTTCTTACTATCTGCTGAGGGATTTGTTTACTGAAGGTGTTCATCAACATCAGTGCGTCACATTTACCCTCCGAAAGAAGGCGAACAACCAGCTCCGATCTTGCCGATCTCTGGCTCTGATCCAACAAATTCGAAGAAAATTTCTAGGTAAAAACATAAACGATTACGAAAATTTTCTTTTGGTTTCAATAAATTCCATGATCCCTTTGAAGAATAACTCAATAATTGAATTTATAGTTAAAAAATGAGGCTTACTATAATTTTGTCGGTACTTTTGTAGATCAGACGCAAAAAGGTGTTGATCGAGCGTTCGTGGAACATATCAATTAAGCTAAAAAAAAAGAATGCCATAAAGGTTAGTATGTACTGTATTGAATGGTTGTGTTAGAGACGTTTCTCCAATCTTCCTAAATATACTATACTCGCTAGCCAGAATAGATTAAACTCGCAGGTTATTTAAACCGATTAAACTCGATAGCTTACAGAAAATTACCTTGTGATTTTTATAGATTGTATAGAGCGCCGTTTACCTAAAAATTTATTTATAATTTCGAAATCTTCCTGAAACGAGATATTCAGGGTCCATAAATTTTTTGG
This sequence comes from Clytia hemisphaerica, assembly GCF_902728285.1. Classification (NCBI taxonomy): domain Eukaryota; kingdom Metazoa; phylum Cnidaria; class Hydrozoa; order Leptothecata; family Clytiidae; genus Clytia; species Clytia hemisphaerica. The sequence goes on from NW_027103506.1 coordinate 128,223, forward strand.
ATATTTTTTATCAAATTCAGTCTTCTGTTTAACCGGACACCTTGTAAAGGGTAAGATTAACGTCTTGACCAACAATAATATGAATGATGAGTAAAAAAGTACCGTAATTTTATGTTCTCGATTTTATCGCAGCCACATGTATCTTGCCATCGAATACAGGGTAAGTGATAGGCAAGGTGACAATTGCGGCAGACTGCCTGTTCCTCATCCTCTCTACCATAACAGTACATGTTGTGGCTGCGACAACTCTCTGGATCATAGTCCTCAAAGGCAGCCAAATATAAACATCCGCCAGAAGTGAGTATGAATGGCATCGTACATAACGAGGTATCATCGACGCAAACAACACTCACGCCTTCTTCATCTACAATCTTTAAATTTTTGTTGAGGCCCAAAGCAATACCCAACAAATTCACCATTACTAAAAGAAATCAAATGTTTTAGAAAGCAACACCACATCATCATGTTTTGACTTTTTAACTTTGCAATATTCAGTATTGAATAAATTTCAAAGATCTCAAAGCTTTAAAATAAAAGTAAGTAAAAGACGGAAAAGACGTAATTTTGAATTCAATTTTGAAACTTCAAGTCCACTTTCCAAATTTAAGAAAAGTATAGTCGAGTTTAAAAATAATCAATCGGCACAGAAAGTACGTTGAGGAAGACCTGTCCTGAGTTTGTGAGTTTGTCAGTCGTTCTGTCTTATCGTAGTTTTATATTATGTCGTGATGTCCCAATGTCATGGTCAGTCGTAGTTTTGGGTCTATATAATACAATATAATATAATACAAGAATAAAATTTATTTTCAGTAGGATATCTAGCCGCTTAGTTCGACTTTTAAATTAAATTCAGTTTCAAAGATTTTACAATATAAAGTGTGTTGAATACATAAAAAACCTTTAAGGAAGCAATGTTAATGTAATGTTAATGTAATGTTAATGTATCTGTTCTTTAAAGTCGAAAATGTGCACAAATCTGTATAGCTTTAAAGCTAATAGTTTGACTGGAAAATCAGCCTTTGGAATATACCGAAAAGCCATAATAGCAAAAGAGTATCTTTGTATACCTTTAGGTTTCGATACAGAAGCCAAAAGAGATTTTTCAAGGGTGTCTTTGTCATAGGCATCGAGCCAATCTTGGAATCTCTTCGGACCTAAGCCAAACTTTCCGCTAGTAATCTTTGAAACAGAAAGAGAAACAGAAATAGGTTTACTGGAAAATGCAAAAATCTGGAAAAGTCTTTAGTTTTTTACTTGAATTTAAATCTTCAGATAACCTTCACACATAATACTCACACAATCAAGTAACTGCTGCATTTCATTGACAGCAAGTGCCAAAGAGAGGTTCCCAAAGAAATCCTCGTGATCTTTCGTGCCGAGGAAGTGGAAGCTCAACGCAGAATTAACACTTTCGAATGCTACCGGTTCTTTATCAGTCGATAACGTAAGGGACCGACTTCTGAAAAATAAAGAAAGCATAATAGTCGAATTTATGGTTGATTTTATCATTCGCCTCAAGTTCCTTTCCCATAATTAGAGATGTCATTATTGTAATCCTTTCAAGCACCAAAACTAATTTTGATCCATTCTAACATTTCTAAAAAAACATATTTGAACTGAACGAAACGAAAAGGCAAAAAAGGTATTCACTCACTCTATTAAAGTGAGCTTGTTTAAAGATTATTTAATAGATGCCCCCTTTTTTAAACGTCCCTCATAAAATCTTAAAAATAGAAAGAATAAACACCGGGGCGTTTATTGGAAGTAATACTTTACTTTAAATCGATATCACAAACGGACAAATTAGTCAGTTTCCGGTGCATTTGGAACCAACACGCAGCTAACTTTGTGGCATCAGAAAAGGAGGAAGCGTATGATTTCAATGCACTAATCTGTCCGTTAAAGTCGGCTACCATTGTCGAATGCTTTTTCTAGATAAAAGAGAAAAAGTATAAGGCCGATAACCTATAAAACACGGGCTTGATATAGACTAAACAATTCAAGAAGGATGTCTAAATTTTGTGCAGATTGCTTATTTCCAGGAATGTTTCAGTGTCTCAGGTTCAGCATAATATATATTATTAACGTTTTATTCCACCATGAATTACTTACAACAATCTTAAGCATTTGATGTTCGTGGAACGAACGCATCACCATGTCGATCTGGTCCACGGGTGTTTTGATTTTTCCATGGGGTGACCGGAACGGGACGTTGCAGGGCCACCAACTGGGTTTGTTGGCTTTCGTCCAGCTAAAACTTTTTCCAAGACTTGAGAAAGAAATATTTTCATACTATGTCTCTTAACTTAAGAATCTAAATACAGGGGCATAACCTGTTTGATATGTACAGCTCAAGCAGTTGTGGAAAGTAAAAACAGTCTAATGATATTCCTAAGAAACGCAGAAACGAATACCCACGTGATGAAGCTCTGGTTACATCTGCAAGCAGAGTTCTCTTTTCAACAGCTTTAAGACATGCCTCCCAATCGCTTTTAAATCGGATCTCTTCTTTTTTTCTTTTTCTTTTCATTAATTTGATCTTCCTCACTTTCTTCCGATTCGCTTTCTTCTTCTTCCTCTTCTTCTTCAGAAGACTCGCTTTCTTCCTCAGCTTGAACAAGACAGAATAAAAAAATCGCTAACCAAGATGTAAATAATATCTACGCTTGTATTATTATTGATAATACTTATTTAATGCACTTCATTCTCATATACCTTATTAAGTGGTTTAATTTTGACGAATAAATCCCCGCAGAAATTTCAAAAACCGATCACTCTCCAAACTAAATCCTCGCCAAATTTAACAAAAGAAAATCATGTGAAAAATTACAACTTTTTCGTATATTTTTAAGTAATGTTTCACCCATTTCAGTCTCTCTAAACTTCCAATTCGCCAAATTAAATCCCCGCAAAAATCGTATTTTGGGCAATCGATTAATTAAATCCACGCCAAAAAAATCCCCGTATGTTTACGGCAGCATATCTTTAGTTAAATACCATTTCAAAAGACAAAACTATAACTTGTATTTCGAAGAGCTATAAGAATCAACTTACCAGCATCAATCTCCATGGCCTGCTTGAATTTCTCAAGGACTAAGGGATCTCGAGCAAACATCCTCATTCCTTTCGTCGATCCTAATAATTGACGTCCATTTTCATTTAATTGAAAGATAAATTTACTGAACAGAGAACTTTATTTCACATTACACATATTTTAGTAAGCTAAATCAGGTAGAAATTAGTATTTTATGCAATTTAGAAATTGATGAAAAATTCACTTTGGCCAGATTCTTAAATTCATTACCATAGCTTTTTATGTTTCCATCTGCCTTGTAGGCTAAAACAGCAATTGGTGTCTTGCAGACATTACGTAATTGTACAACCTAGCAAAAAGCATTAAAATTATGTAGAAATTAAGCACTCCTTTAAATTACTAAAATCAAACACCACAAGTTTATAACTTAATATGCTTTTTATCTAGTCTAGAAGAGGGTCGGTCCAATATGATCTTTTAAAAATTAGCGCTATATTTTTCAAGCTATAGCAAAATCTCTCATGATTTCTACCTTCCAGAAAATTAAGAAAAGCGGTGGGAGTGGGAGTTTTAAAGTCGACCTTTTTGTGGGACGTGATAGTTAAAATACCTTGCTCTTGATTGAAGCCAATTTTCCTTTTTCAGTTTTTTTTCTGCTGACAGGATTTTTATCAAAACTGGTCTAAAACGAAAAAGAAAGTTGGTTTTGTGTTCTGATTCAACAGTTCTTAAAATGAATGAATTAATAACGACTCAAGTCAAATCTACCTTATTCATTTTGAAACGGCCATGGGAGCCGATCCTCCTCTTTCTATTTTCTTCGTTAACGTTGTTATTTTCATTGTCGTTGACATGGCTGTTGTTCTGATCGTTGTCGGTGTTCATTTTTTTTATTCTAAAGCTATTGTGTAAAAAATGGAGAAAAAAAATTAAATGCAAAATCATCCTATTATTGTATCAAGATCGACATATTAGATCACATAACAAGTTAGAATATTAAGAGAAAGTTAAATTAAGATTGTATACAGGATGATATAATTTTGAAGTCCTTAGCTCTTAGGAATAGGTATAAGGGTTGAAATAGGCAAATGTGCGGATTATAAAGTATGACAACATGATAAGAGGACAAAATTACTCGCTCGAAACCACTACTGGCAAGGACTTTTCTAGTTGAACCGTCAAAAGTGATATGTAGCCTATTTTTACTATTGGTAGCTGATACATTCGAGTATTCCATTTTCCCAGGATTTGGGCTCAGGTTTATTCTTTTTCTTCTGCTGTTGGATAAAATAATTTATAATATAAAAATCGAAACTCTACCAAATGAAATATAGCCGTAAGAGAGAATAGTCTACGAAGAAAGGAAGTATTTAACGCCCTTTATATGCTTGTCATCCAGCGGTATTTTCCTATGCAAGCCTTGCATTTAAAGCAGAGCAAGCACCAAATTTCAAAAATGTGCTAGTCCCGGGGGGGGGGGGGGGTACTACCCTTGTCGACCGACGGGGGTGCTCCGCTGAGGTTCGAAAAATGGACCCTACGTGGGACTCGAAATTTGCGAAAAAAGTGACCCTGAATGGGACTGAAATTCCAAAATTTTCTCAAATTTTCTATTTTTTCCCCAAATTTTCCAAAAATACGCACCCTACGAGGGACTGATTTTTCTATTTTGGTGTTTTTGCGACCCGACCTGGGACTCGTGTAGGTTAAAAAAGGTACCCTGACCAGCGGAGCATCCCCGTAACCCATCTTGCCCTAGTACCCCCCCCCCCGGCCGGGGGGTGCTAGTCTTTGATCATTTTTCATCGCTTTCTACCTACATAAGTCCAGTTTAATAATAATAATAACAACACAGAAGTTGAGAATACAATCATTAAAAATAAATAAATTTCAATTTATAAAGCATTTCAATTTATAAAGCATATAAAACTTTCCTCGGCTCACCAGACATAAATCGTCCCTTCATTTGGTTATAGTGCATCAGGCCATTGAAGTCTATCACATATATTGTATCATCACATTAAAAGATGGCGTTTGATAAAGTCCCTCTAATCAAATAACCCTCATCCAATATCCTTCTTGTTAGTGCATGTAACGTGATGAATGCAATTTTCTTAAGCGTTTATAAGTTCCAAAACCATGTCGTGACATTACATTTTTGTCGAATGATGAACAGAATTTGGCTAAATAATCATAAATCTCATTCCACAGTGAGCACCCGGTGACATATCGAATTTATGTTTCTCTATCGTACCAAAAGCAGTAACCGTTTAGCTGAAACGTTTTGTTTGGGCGTATCTGAAAAATGAAAGGAAAAATCAATTTTTCAAACTGATTACGATTATGAAGACCAACCAACTAAACTACGTATTTATTCATTTATAATCACACTCCTGTAAAAATTTCGTTTTGGCAATGTTAAGTCCATCAATCGTTATACTCTTTAAAATGTCAAGATTTCAAAGGTTATCTTCCATTAAAAACTCAAAAGTACATCACCTGAGTTCTGTGCTTACGCACTAATCATATGTACAGTACTCTTTGAAATACAGTTTATTTATGGGTCCATAATACAAAATAATCAAACGAGCTCCTACTAAAAAGGGATAAAGAAGAAATTAATTAGTAGCCTGCATCTCATATCATCAAACTCTTAAAGTCAATATTTTCTAAACATTCATAATTCATGAATTTGTCTTCCCCTATTCAAAAAGTATAATTGCTATATGCTTTTAAATAATTAGATTAAATAAATACAAACATTACTGAGGCTTTGTTGAAATGTCTTGATTCAAATTTTTCTGTCTGACCCAATAAGAGAATTTATTTTCTTATTGAGCTAGAGAGCTTTTTACACTTTTTTAAAGAGGAATTCTGAAAGAATAAGAGGAAATTTTGTTACCCCCTCCGGTGACGTCATTCTAGATAAGAGTGACTTCACAAAATACAAAAATTACAATCTCCAGTTTTGGTTGTTTTTTTTAAAGTGGTATGTAATTTTTCGTTGTTTTGAGCAAATAAATCCAAGTTTTTGCCCATTTACTATCCAAAGGGCTTATGTTGCGTTTAGCTTATCCTGTTTCGGCGGATGCGCACCAGTTGACGGCTATTTATTTAGCTTACATAACTAAACTAAACCTTTTGTAGGATGCCATAAGTCATAGTTGAATAATCAAAAGCTCCAGTGCATCACAACAAAACAAATAAAAGCATAATTTTAGTTAATGCGTAAACTATATAAATATCTTGTTATCATTGTTTTGAAGTTAGAATCAGTAGAGTTTTTAATTTCCACTCAACATAACGTCACTTCCTACAAATGGTTATCAATTTCATAAGTGAGAGGGGTTCATTTGCATGGATTTTGAGAACATGAAGAGAAATACCACAGGCCATATCACTTTATTTAATTTGACTTGACTCTAATTAACACCACAACAAAGAATCTCTGCCTATCCCATACTCTCCTACTTGATACATTTGATAGTAATTGAGAATATCAATTTAATAATTTTGTTTCATCAGTTGCCTATTCATTGTGACCATTCGATCATGCATTTTTAAGAGTAAATTTTTAATCAATTAATCAATTAATCAATCAATCAACAATAGGCAATCAAATCTAATCGAGTCTTCTCAGTCCTGAAAAATATCGATTGTCTATGATATTGCTCCATCTATTTGGTTAAGAGTCAATTTTTAATCAATCAATCAATCAATAATAGGCAATCGAATCAAATTGGATTAGGAAGAAGTTATAGGTTGTATTGATTAGGACATTCTCATTCAATCTCTTAGCTGTATTATTGTAAAAGTGGCAAAGAAAATTTTACCAGGAATGAGAAATTTTAGCTATCCCCCCAGCAACAGTAGTAGTCTGGGAGGTAGAACCCCAATGGTCAAAATGATATGTTGGTTGCTACCAAAATGCTGCTGATGGGTTAGCTACACAGTACAGTAAGGTTTGAGCTGCCACACTCACACACTGCTTGCTCTGCCTTGTAATACAGATATGTGACTACTAGTCTAGTACACAGTACCGTGAGGTCGGGTAACTTGCATCAGTGGAGGGAAACTTGCATAGCCATCAAATGACTGACCAATCAAAGCAGCAAAACTTCAAAGCAAATGAACTACGCAGCTCCGCTCGCAGATCTACTCTATATACCATTTTTATTTTTATTTAGCCTTGTATTTTAATGACCAGACAGGTAATTCATTTGATCGGGCTATTATGCATGTTTGTCTCAACTGATGCTAGTTACCCGATTTCATGGTAGATAGATAGGAGATAAACTTTTCTGCATAGCCATTGAATGACTAACCAACCAAAGCAGCAAAAAAAAGAACCATACAGCTCCGCTCGCAGATCTGCTAGCTCTACCATTTTGTTTTGATTTAACTTTGGATTTTAATGACCAGCAGGTTATTCATTTAAGGGCTACATGCAAGTTCCCTTCCACTCAAGTAAGAACAACTGGGATGTCGAACAAGTAAGCATCGACCAACTTGGGAAGTCTAACAACAGATCTTCCCAGTTAGTCGACAGCCCAGTTGTTCCACAATTTTGCTAAAATGTCGAACAACTGAGCTGTCCGCCAAAGTGTAACTGTCTAACAAGTGACCTAGGACCCAATCTGGAAAGTAAGGCATGTACTACGCTGGATATCTCCGGCCAGAGACTTTGAATTTCATAGGCTTACACAAAGGCTAAGCCAAGAAATCTCTGGCGTAAATTTTCTCTTTTTTCCAGACTGGCCTAGGACTGTGGGATCTGTCCATCCATCATCGCTTATCGATAATGGGAATCAATCGATATTATCCAATCCTTAATTGGTTATAGATTGGTCTTTGATTGAAAAAACTTATCAATTGTATTGAGTGGGAGAGTCTGGTCTAGTCTACCTATTATAATAGTAGTGTAAATAGTAAGAGCATATCAAAAAGTAAGCATAATAGTGCTTAGTTGCTGAGTGAGAATCTTACCTGCTGTGCTGTGTAGCTGTATTGTATGTCAGCCCCATCCTTGACTGCTTGATGGAAGGTTAATTTCGTTCGTTGGTACAGTACATCATGCCTTACATTTCTTCCTTTAGGAGAGGAAGAGCTCTATCCATATAATAAAACACACAAAAGGACTGAACCCAGCTAAAGGGTGAACGGACCAGGGTGAACAGCTTTTCACAACCTCGGGCAGCTGAGGCTACCATTTTAGCTTTCCATGGCCACAGCGAAGCGAGCGCAATCATTTGCGGTTTTAATGTTGTATGGGCATATTCGTGGGCGAAGAAAATATCCGAGCCAAATTATAGTTCCAAGGTTGGTGGTTTCCTTTTGAAGATTTTCATCCAGATTTGTGATGAATATGTATGTAATAGTTTATTTCAAGTTGACGAACAGGTAGCAACAAAGGCTAATGAAAGTCAACGCTACTTTACAATTTGTAAGGTGATTACAAAAAGCCGACACCGTCAATATAGGTCGGAAGTGTCTATACGGGCATGATGTAGGCCTCCACTGCTTAATATTTTCCTTAAAGATCGACTAAAAATGAAAGTGACTCTGAACCGAGTTTATTTCTCTTGATCTGAAGTAAGGCGTTTTGCGATTTACTTTGATATTGTCATCATGTTTGAAAATCTCGTTAGTTAGATCTGATATGTTATTTTTTACATTTGAAAAGTTCTATTGCTAACAACTGAAGATTTATATGGTGGAATTTGATGGCACCGTCTTTCTCTAAAAGCTGCTCAAAAGTAGATGTATGATCAGAATACACTATCCTCAAACATCTTTCGTGGAGGTGGTCTATTTTTTGATCTAGCCTGCGAACATGAAACATCCAGACAAGCGAACAATAATTGAATTGACTTCGAAAGAAGGCATTCATGAGCCTTTCGTTTGATTCATGTACGGTGCTACCCTCGCAAGTGCACTGATTTTCTGGCTAGCTTTCTTATAAATCGTGTTAATATGTGGCTCAAAAGTCAGACAGTTGTCAAAAGTTAACCCTAGGATCTTGCCTGAGTTGCTGTTAAAGATTCGTTCATTCTGTATAGTAATGAAGATTTCTTTGCTGGTATTGTTAGCTATCAACTCAGACTTGTCTGCATTTCCTTTCATTTGATTTTGGGTTATCCATTCAAAGATGATAGCAGCTCCATTCGAGAGCTCCTCACCAACCTGTTCCCAAGAATCAGCTATCACAAAAGGTGTTGTATCGTCTGCATAATTCAGTACATTTCTATTTTCAAGAAAGTAAAACAAATCTCTCGTGTAGATGCTAAATAGTAGCGGCCCTAGAATGGATCCTTGGGGAACACCTACTTTAACATTATGCCAGGTACTGTAATGGTCGCCAATTTTCGTTCTTTGCTTTTTATCTGATAGATAGGCTGTTATGAGACCTAAGGCACTCCTTGAAAATCCGTATGCTTCAAGTTTAGCAATCAATAGTTCGTGCGAGATACAGTCGAAAGCTTTTGATAAGTCGATGAACGCTGCAAACCTTTTCTTTTCATCTGTGGCTTTCTTCCAAATTTCACTCATGACTAAAAGTGGAGTTTGTGTACTCATTCCTTTTCTATATCAAAATTGTCTATTGCTCAAAATATTGTTAAAGTAGGTTGAGACTTGGGTATGTGTGACTTTTTTATAAATTTTTGACAGAACTGGGAGAATACTCGCCGGTCTGAAGTTGCTCTTGTCATTCTTTGAACCTCTCCTCTTATACACAAATGTTATATCGGCAAGTTTCGATTCTTTTGGAAAAGAGTTTGCCTCGAATGACGCATTTATTTCTGAGCATAAAAACTCGGAAAACATATCACAATATTCCTTTATGATTTTCACTGGAATATCTGAGCTTGGCTGTGATTTTCCTTGAACTAAGTCCTTATTGATTTTCCCTACTTTCTATTTCGTTGTTGGTATAAAAGAAAATTTATTTACATACTCAGTTTTCATGATTTCAGTGACACTTGGGTGTTGTCTATATTTCTGAATACAAATTTCAGTATGATTATTTGCTTCATCAAATGCAACATAGGGAGGCTCAGGCAAAGTAATATAAAAAATATTAAATGAGCTTCTGAGCGTTTTGATTTGGCTGGAGTATAAAGCATATCGCGCCAACGATCGGCTACGACGGGCCAGAACTTGGGCCTACCAAAGCAACCGAAAACAAACGAGAATTCTCGGAAGAGACTCTAAGGGCTGGTCAAGGCATCATTTGATTACAGGCTGGTTCAAACAAAGGGGCGTCACAAGCTGGTCAAAACTTTGGAAAGACCAGGTCTATTATGGATTGAAATAATTAAAACCTGTAAGCATGTATGTAGACACGTTTTAGCCTTCATATAAGAAGTTGGTTAGTAAAATTACAAACAATACTAACCTGACTTTATCCCTGATTTATGGAGAGTTCGAGTGGTAGAGAGACAAAGTTTTGTGAGCTGAAAAGAGAGGAAATTGTGTTCGAGTTATGGAGAGGTTTGATTTATAGAGAGTCCACTGTACGCATTTTTTTTTATAAGCAACTCCATTCTTTGGGTCAGGCCTGGAGTTGCTAAGGATTTTTCGAAATCCAGGCCCAAAGTTGCTTGTAAGGTTGCTTAAAAATTCCCAAGCTAAAAATGGTTGAAAAGCACATCTTAAATGGACAGTAGAGGCAATTTTTGAATGTTTGCAAAGCTTTCTTTTAAAATTGCGTCAAAGTTATTTCTTATTGCTGAGGAAAAAAGTTGCTAATTTGGATTTGAGTCCTCAGGGTTGCTAAGCAAATTGCTTATTTTTTGGGCCATTTTGAGGCCTGAGCCCTTAGCAACTCGGTGCTTATAAAAATATGTGTTGCTAACGAAGAAAGAGTATGTATTTGAAAAGTTTTAATAAAGAACATTTTTTTTTAAATCAATGAAGAAATAACCTGGGCTGGAACTGAGCCTTACCTGGAGTTCCTAGAAATTTTTAAAAATGAATGAAAAAAATATCCTGGGCTGGAACTGAGCCTTACCTGGACTTCCATATGGTAATTAAAAAAATTGAAAGAAAAATGTAAAATTTGATAATTATAATTGTCAAATTCGTAGCACAAACATTGATCAATATAAAAAAACACCGGCAGGGGTGAACCTAGCCAGTACCTCGACCACCAACCGAATTCTTTATTCGATTACTGGGTCAGTTAAACTCTTTTTTTTTTGTTGGGGGATACGGGATTTATCTTACCTCCACATGACGTCTTTTGACCAATGAAATTGCAGGAAACTTAACTGAGGGGGATAAAGTCTTTATTTTAGAGTTTGGTGCGTAAAAAGAAAAACTAAGGAGTCATCTTTTGTTGACCACCCCCTTTTCAATGCTAGAGTTATTTCACAATTAAATCGACTAAATTTCATTTTTTCCCCCTCATCTTCATCTTCATTTTTTAAATATTTGAAGCTTTTACAAAAATTATCCGCAAATCTAATTTTAGTTCGGCTAAAAATACACAATAAAACGCAAAAAGTTCTTCAAAATGATTTTTCAGAGATAATATGGTCCTCAAAGTTGAAATACTCTTTTTCGCAAAAGTCTTCATTTTCTTCGTTATCGATTTTTTCATTGCAATTTTAAATTTTCAGATTTAGGAAGAGTTGGCCTAACAACAGAAAAACATACCGTAGTTTTGTTGGCTACTCTCGGGTACCTAATAAACAGGGGGATTGGAATAAGCGGGTTGGGTGGAAAAGATCTAAACTTAATAAGCGGGAGGGGGGATTGGAATAAGAATTTCCTGGATGGAATATTTTTGAAAAGGAGGTTAATACAGAAGGATTAGGGCAAAAAAGGGAACTTTCAAAAATATTTTTAGGTACCCGAGAGTGCATCAAGCAGAAACTTATTTAGCGCATGCATTTGAAGCTAAGATTATATTACTACTACTTAAATCACTCAGTTAAATTTCTCAAATTTCATTTAGGATTATTAGAGTCATCTTGTGAAAGTCCGATATTCCAGTGGTAATAGTGTAAGCAGTTTTCTGAAAATGATTTGGCTTATTTGTGAGCATATGGTCAATGCAAGTTGGCCTATCAGAATTTTTAAAACAGGTTGGTGAGTTAATTATAGCTTTGAGATTTAACCCCTCACAAAAATCAACCAAAGGCTGATTCTCAATTTCACAAGTTTCCTACAACCAGAATGTTGTTATAATCGATATCTATCGCATCTATGCTAATTTGCAGCTTTTCTAGGTGCTCGTTGATGTTAATTAAATGTGGGTTATAGGAACAACATATCAGCCATTTTTGTTTATTAATTGTTACCTTAACAAACATACCTTCATACGTATTTTCAGATCTTATTAACTTAGATGGTAATCCGATTCTTACATAAAGCAAAAGGCCACCACCTCCATCGTTTTTAGGTCTATCCAAACGATGCCGTTCCTCAAAACCTTCTATTTCAAACTGATTAGTTGTGAAATTATCGTTCAATTTGGTTTCAGAAACCAAAAGTATATCTAGATTTCCTGATACTATAGCTGATAAATTTTCAATTTTATTCCTTATTGAGTTGAGATTTAGTTGACCAATAAGTACTTTCTTACAGTTTTGCTTACGAAGATCTTTAAGTTTTTCAAGTTCAAGCTCTCTATTAAGCATTGGAGAATCTACATCATACCTGTGCATGTTGTCTTCTTGCTGTTCCTGTCCGACTCGCTGTTCCTGTCCGTCTCGTTGTTCATGTTCGTCTTGTTGTTCATGTCCGTCTTGTTGGTGAATCAATGTGATGTCAAAGTTCGTACTTGCTTTGTCATTGGTTTGTGGCAATTGATCAGTTGTTGGTGATGTTTTGTGTTCGGGTAATGTATCGTCTATATTTGTTGTTTCTTTATTTTTGTCGAATTGTTTGTTTGCAGCAACAGATATTACTGACGTTGGGTCTTTGAAAACTTCTTGATGTAGTATCCGTTTTTTGAATCACCTCGGACTCTATGTACTACTGCAGATGAATCGGAGTTGAGATTTTTTGCTTTTTCCGTCCATTCTTTAAGGACAGACCTTTCTGTTGTTGTTAGGTCTTCCGTTATGCTGATTCCTTTATATTCCTCGTTATCTTTCAGTGCGGATAGGTTGCGCAGAACTGTCATCTTTTCTTTTTCTGTACCAAGCACAACTTTAATTGGTCGTTTTTTATCGGTGGCTTGAGTACCGATTCTTGAGATGGCTCTCATGTTTGGTTTTGGTATTTTGATCGTTTCAATTAGGGTATCAACAAAGGCTCTGTCAGCGATTTCTGTTTGTTCAGGCGTGTTTTCAGTTACTCCATGAATGATGATGTTTTTCGATCGGTTATCATGATCACGCTTCTCTTTCATTTCCTCATACCTATCTTCTTTAACGATTGTTTTTAAGCCATTCGGAGTGGAGGCTTTGGTAGCACTAGCATAGGTTTTTACTTCTGTCACCTGATCCTCTACTTTCGTTAGTGATGACTGGATTTCTTGAAGGATCGAAGTTTTGATATTTTCTCCTAGGGTGTCGATTTGTTCTTTAATTTTTTTTTCGCAGTCATCTACAGTGTACGATTCGTTTTCTAGGCTCTTATTCTTTGTTTTAAGAGTTTTCACTTTCTTTTGGTAATCTTTGATCGATCGATCACGCTCGTGTATGATACTTTTCAAATTTTCTTGGTCGCTCTCCAAACATAATGATTCTATATCCTTTGAGATGTCTACACAGTTTGAGCAGATGAAGGTTGCTTTGTTGCGTTTCAGGGTTTGATTGTTTAAGTGTATTTGAACTTGGTATGCTGGAAGTTTAGAGCATTTGAAATGAACTAAACGAGAACATTTTACCATGGAGCATTTAAGGGTGTTTGCTTCGTCTGGAACGAAGCAATTTGCAGTTGTACACTTTGGTGGAGTCTCTGTTGATGTTATGTCAATGGATGATATATCACTGGGTGGATCCTCATCCATTGTTGTTGATTTTGGTGGCGGAAGATGATGGTAGCGTTTGTGGGAGCTTAATGTTTTAGTAAAAATAGCAGATTTTTTGTAAATTTTTGTGTTTTTTGTGAAAAATTTGTTGTATTTTTACTAGAAGCTCTGCCACAAAAAAATTTGACGTCTGATCACGTTGACGTCAAATAAAGAATGGCATGTATGATGACGTCACGAACTTGAAATTTTTCCCACGAGTTCCTATTATGGTAGTGAACATTCCTGCCAAGTTTCATGTTCATGGCACATCTAGATCAAAAGTTATGGCCGTGTGGTGGATTCCACCCCCCTGATAATACCAAACTCAAAAAAGCTTGATAATAATAGGGTTAAGCCTGAGTGCCTAGGAAAGTTTTATGTGCTTTTATTATGGATTTTCTTTCATATTTTAGGGATATGGATGGGTTTCATAAGATGATTCGTTGGAGACTAGTCATCCATGGGTGTATAGATGGATACTCGCGTTTAATTACCTTTTTGAATTGCTCAAACAATAACCGTGCTGATACAGTCCTAAATCTTTTCATAGGCAGTTTGAATCGATTTCGTTGTCCTTTAAGAATTCGCAGTGACCATGGCATGGAGAACACTTCTGTCGCTAGATGGATGTTGGAGAATTTAGGAGAGCATGGTTTTGTAATCTAGAAAATGTCTGAGTTTTGCAAAGATTCCAACTGAGTTTGACAGTGTTTTACATAGAGTGTTGGTATTTAGATTCCAATCAAGATTTTCATCAATGATGACTCCAAAGTATTTGGTGGATTTTGTTGGTTCCAATTTTTGACCACTGAGCCTAAAATAGATCATGGTTGACTTTAGAATTTAATTTTTAAAAGACTTGTTTGAATAAAGAAGGCAGGTATCATCTGCAAAATGAAATGTTTTATTGTGCTTTATAGCTTGATCGAGGTCATTAATGTAAATAAGAAAAAGTAGTGATCCAAGGACTGAGCCTTGTGGGACAAGATAAAAAAATGCCACAAGGTAAACAACCATCAGACCACTCTGACCATTTATCGAAAATTTCATTCTGCAGTTGACAGCCAACACATCAGCAACAAGTGGAGAATAGGACAGATCTCACCTCTCCCAGAGGAAGTGGTAAAAAAACCTAGAATGACACTCGAGTAACACTTTCATTAAGTACGAACAGCAGCAACGTCATTTTACAAGCAAAGGATGCCTCCAGTAGCTTAAAAAATCAGTAGGATCCTGCCTTGACAAAAATCGCCATCTTTGTTTATGTTTCGCAAGTGTGCAAAAGTGAAAGTAGCACCAACGACACAAAAACAGACATCGCACTTGATTGAATATTCAAACTCGATACACTTTTACTTTTTTTTTAAATATGTATGATTTTTGCAAAAAATGACAAAAACAGAACCAAAGTTTTACTAAAATTTACGAGGTAGATGCTTCTTTTCGGTGGCTAAACAGGTGCCATTCTTCAATACAGAGCAAAGTCGACATTTATCGTCGGAGGTAGCAGTTTTGGAAACACTTTTTCGAACATATACAAATTTACGCCCCGCGTACGCAGATCTTGCCAAAGGATGCTACACTCCCTATTCGGGCGCTTCGCGCCCTCAAAACAGTTGTTCCCCAAAAATCATTTAAAGACTCTCCAAATTTCATGAAAGTCTCTGGAAATTGATCAAAACATTTCTTAATTTGTTTTCGCAAGAAAGATCTTTCAGCTCCATGATTGAGCATGCCTTTGAATAGTTCTGAAATTATGGGCAGAACATCTTCAAAAAGAAAAGTGCATCTAGCAATGCGTAGGACCTCAGAATATATAGAACTGTAAAAGATGATGGATGGTAAATTATTATCTTTATGTGGCATTCTCACAATGAAAAAGGGAAAAGCGTCTCTCTTGTCAAACAATTTGTAGCGAAAGATGTTATTTTCAATGCTTATATGAAGATCCACAAACGTTGCATGTGTTCTGTTGTATGTACTCCTGCGTCAAAAATTCTGTTCCTAGTGTGGAAACGATGCAAAGTCCACGCCGAATTGTTATTTTATTAAAAGTTAGGTGCACGCCAAAAGAAGTTCGGGTTGCAGAAAAGGCGGTCAAAATTGCAGGGGGTTTTGGGGGAGGGCGCTGTAATCCCCCAATGGGTCCAGGGCCGAGCCCCCTGAGATTTTGATCTTCTCGTGCCTAAAAGTTGCTCAAAATTTGTCGAAAAAGAGCTTGAATTGCTGGTACTTCTAACAAAGAAATGTATAAAGTTAATTGAATCATGACCATGAGCCACATTTTAGGAATTAATGGGATTAATGAATTAAAAGTGCTTTATATTCTATTTATTCTCTACGTAGTTATATGACTTTCAAGGGAGAGCGAGGTGGATGCGTTTGAACCTAGCGTAATGATATCGGGCGTTAGAATGGCGGTGCTTCTCTCGTCCTGAAAAGCTTTAACTTACGTTACGGCAATATCTTATTTTATATCCACTCCTTACGCCAATACGTCAAAAGTAATTACTGCCTCACTGCTCACTAATTCCAGCCTGGTGTTAGTCGTTGATTTCATTTTTTCTTTGTTACGAATGGCAAATTGGAATAATAAAGTAGCTTTTAGAGCTGTCGACCTTGAAGTATTCTTGGAATTTGGCTAAACACGATTATGGGTATTTTGATACCCAAAATGCTGAAACAGATGTTGAAGCAGAAAGTCGACGTCATCAAAATTCGTCTCCAATAGTACCAACACTGCCTGATTTAGTTACGTCTACAAACGACTAGACTGGTACTATGTCTATACCAAACATAGCTGTGTCGTCTACACCAACACTTGCTGGTGCGTCCACTACGCGAAACATAGAAGAAAGCATAAAAACTGCTTTAAATGAAAGTCTTTTATCCATTGAGAGCAATTTTAAGGCACAATTAAAATGCCTCTTTCAGTGCGTAATATGTTATAATTCCAGACCTAACAGTTTCCACTGTTGTGCAGCGTGTGTGCGCTACTTGGGCTGCTTCCATTGTTCAAACCACATACCGGGCAAACGGTGTCCAACATGTAGGGGCAGACTCAATTGTACTGTAAGATTTTTCATTCCGGGAATTGAGGGCATTATGCAGTTCTACCCGTTGCCGCCTGTAGAACCAGTTGTTCCAGAACCACCTGCATTTAATCCTGATCAGAGTTATGGCAAGCGAAAATCACAATATCGAAAAAAAACTAGGTTTTTCTGCCAAAAACCTGGGTTTTCTGTCAAAAAGACACAAGATCTCAGATCTCAGTTTTGATAAATTACTAAAAGACAAGAAATCTCGGTTGATGAGAGATAAGATTTATGGCGTACCAAGGAGGTGGAGGGGAAGGCTTTGATTACAACGCTCTCCCCCGTTGCATAAATTAGAATAATAATTAAATATTCATTTTCTGAGAAAGCGAAAGTTGATATCAGTTCACCAGGTTGATCGCAAAGGCGAAGGGCTTATAGGTTCACCATTATGCTAACCATTTTGAAGGCTGCTGCTCTTAAAGAAGAAATTTACTAATTTGGTTTCATTCGTCCCAGCAGATGGTTTAGATGATCAAAAGTGGAAGTTATGCATTGCATATTGAACTCTGTCAACACTGATGATGTGAAGACTAGACAGCATAATGATTTAACATATACAACAGCAACAAACATTCTGAAACTGCCTGACTGTAATCGTAAAATACCGAAAACTTGATACCAATTAATGCTAAAAATGCAGCTATTTTTGGATGCTTTCTTAATAAATGCTTAATATCAGGTTACTAAGCAAATTTGTTTAAATTTCTACAAAAATTGAAGTTCTGATTTGAAACTGATCAGTGTTAAAAAAATTCCAGATTGTAAGAATAGCTTTAAGAACATCAAAGCTTAAAATTTAGAAAAATTTAGAAAAACTGACCCTCAGCTAAAATCAACTGGTTCTTAAAAATCGTCTATTTCAAGCACAAACCTGCATTGAAAGTTTTTGGAAACTATTACTGAAATCCCCTTTTTGTATTGGATTATTATTGTTCCCTTTCCCACATTTTATATTTTTCAAAGAAACATGTCAAACCTGTCACATGATTTTTTAGAATGTATTCGCTGCTCAACTTACAATACAGTTTTAAATAGGAAAAGAATTATATTTATGTTCACTTCTATAAAATTTAAACAACATATTATTTTCAAATCGTATTAAATAAAGACTAAATGACAAATTCTTAACCAAGCGATTTTTTCGTCACTTTTCACCGACGAATTTTCTACCGATAAGGTTAGGATCAAGTTTATCTAGGTCAAATCTCAATCCTATTTTAATCTCCATTTAAAAGAAACTCTTACCTACAACAGACAACTTTCTAATTATTAATCTCTGTAATTTTAACTTTAGTTCTAAAATTTGAATTAATCCAGATCAATCTAAAAATCTATCCTAAGCCCCTGAAATTTTTAAGAGTTTATAGCATACTTTAGAGAACTAACCTAACAACAGCTGTTTCAGCATCCTGCTTTTCAATGTCTTTCTTTACTTCCCTCACAATCTGTTCTTTCATTGTTTTCGTAACTTTGTTAATCTTACGTGTTTTAACTTTTGCTTCATTTTGTTTAACCTCCTTAAACATTTCTAGTCTTGTAGCCTTTTTAACAGCTGAATTGTTTTTCTTGTTAATCAACAATGCCAATGCTGGTCTAAAATTATCATTTTTGATGCATCCCATACACTCAAACACAGAGTGTTTCATCTTTTGAACATTTCTCATACTTAGCCAGTTTTCCTTACTGAAGAGTGATAAAACTTCAGCTCTTTCTGTTGCTGATCTTTTACCAAGAAGTTGAATTTGATCTTTAATTTTTGGAAAATTTCGAGAGAAAGTGCCATATTCAATAGTGAAGCCTATAGTTGTTGAAAAGAGCCCAGAAACACTGAAAGAGAATAGAAAATCATTTGCATAATAATGTAAACAATATGGAAGCAAGTTCTATTGCTTTTGTTAAAAAGGCTTCAAGTTTCATATTAAAAAATTTGTAATCAATGTGTTAGCATTTACCATCCTATATTAATTAGCATTTGAATTCACAACCTTCAACATAAAAAGCTACTAAATTTATGCTAATATCAATAAAATATAACCTTTCAAAAACAGCATGACTAACGGTAAAATCCGAATCTTTTAAAGATAAAAATGTTCCAATTTTTACAAAGCCACAAGTACCAGGATCAAAGATAGACATGTATGTAAAAATAAAAAGCATTCATAACCGCAAGTTCGTTTAATTCATCTTTCATTAGAACTTTTGTAAAATCTGGATTATTGTGACTAATTTCCTTTGTATCTTAAGTTATAAGTAGTGCTCCTAAGGAGATGAAATTTGGTATACGAAGTCTCCTTATAACAATGTAAAAGTAGATAAAAAAGTTTTTTGATACAGCAAACTGTTCACCAGTTATTGGGCACTTTTGTTTTCGAGAGGTCCCTCTATCCTGGTTGAGATCCCTCTAAATCGGAATGAATATAATTCCAGGTAGGAAAGTGCTAGAGACATGAAATTTCACACTGAATGTACTTTTATTTGCCCTCTGAAGGATAAACGAAAATAAAAAAGCATTTCTTCTCAGTCAATTTCCCAAAATTGAAAGATCGCTTAGTTAGAATCTATCTTAATAAAAATTCCCCAAACTCTGAAAATTTCCAAAAAAAAAACAAAGCCTTACCCAACGAAAACCAATAAAAAACTGTTCAAAAACAGATATTCTGATAATATTTCATCAGCAACAGAACCTGAAAAAAATGAAAATGTCAGCATTCATAACAGTTTTACCGGGCTGGGTTTCGATCCCAGTTCACACCATAGAAATGGGTGTCATAGCCAGTAGACCACCGGGTAGTAAGTAAAGTATGCTGAACATTCTCACATGTTGATCAAGTCCCACACTCCCATTAAAAAACTTCCAAAAATCTCAAAATTTCTACAAGAAAAAAACCTTACCCAGCAAAAAATGATTAAAAAATTGTTCAGACTGATTCAAAATCAGATATTCCCATAATATATCAGGAACAGAGCCTGAAAAAAATAAAAATGACAGCATTTATAACAATTTTATCAGGTTGGGTTTCAATTCCAGTTCACACCATAGGGTGTCTATTGAGTTACAGGAGGCTCTGTCATAGGTGATAGGTAGTGGAACTAGGTTAGCTTGTATTCCATCGTACATCCCACTGCACACCCACCAAAGTTTCTGCTTGCAAAAGCATAGTGTCAGCCTGAGCTGGGTCTATGTCCCAGGCAAAAATTAGTTCCCCTCAAAGATTTATGAATTTTTTGTTAACTAATCGATATTTACAATTTTAACCTCGATGATTAATAGATTTAAATCGATAAACGATGAGGGGAAATCCCTCTCAATAGCGATAAAAATTTTTTACTGCATTTCCAGTATAAGCATTATATTTACATTTCTCTATACCGTAATTGCAGTATTCAAGAAACAGGATTCAAGATTCAAAGAGAAAACAGGCAATTTTTGTACATGATTGCTCATATCTATTTTTAACGCACAGACAAAATATTTTTTCCATTAATCAGATCTGAAATACAAATGTAAGATTATCCTGTAAAATTATACTAATCTACCTAATAACCAGAATGAACAGAAATAAAAACAACTGATATAGAAGTAGGTGTTTCCTTTGATTATGAAGTTTGCAAGCAAATAAGCCACTTTTTGTTTTTATTTTCACTCATTGTGTTTGGCCTGTCAAAAGCTGCACAAACATCAGATTTTTTGTTTCTTTATGCTCCAAATTTTGAGTCCAATGAAAAATCTGTTTCTGAAACCATACAACTTTTATTCAAAGACAGTATGAAGAAGATAAACTATCATGCATACCTGTCTCCCAACACCACCAGCCATTAAGAATCTGTGAATTTTCCGATTCCCGCTTCTGATTCCATTTTGAATACAGATCTTCGCGGGGGGTAAGACTCATCAGCCAATCAGCGTGCGTCATTCATCTGGTCTGGATTTTCAAATTTCTAGCAGCTTTGTTGAATTTTAAAGGGAAGGTAGGAAGTAGCACTAATAACAAAACAGCAAGACCTAGAACAATTGCTTGAGGGCAACTTTAGGCTTTCCTGAAAGCCAGATAAATTCCGCTTCTGTGTGTCGGGGCTAATTATTCGACGTCGGAAATATAAGATAAAGACGTATAAAGACAAGGCATATAAAATTTTCTGGTAAGTCTCTAAATTTTTCTGTGCTTTAGTAGACGTTAGAATTAGCCCCTACCTCTTGACAGAACGGCTCCATTATGGGCCTCACCCTAAAAAAAAAAAAAAATTTCCAAAGTCGTTCAAACTCGTGCATTTTGGGGAAAACCACTGATTTAGGACCTCTCTTTGAGCGGATATTACGGCTATTCACATTCGATTAAGAACTCCATTTTTTCTCTAAATGATAAATAAAAGATCAATATTTTTTCTTCAATTTAAATTATAAGCAATACTCGTTGATACTTTTTGTCATAGTCAGAAGAAAAGTTGCCTTCGAAAAAATCGGAAAATCGCGCAATTTCCAAAAACCCAAATCCTGCGCCCTTAGCATAGTCGAGTTTATTATATCGGTTCATAATAGAATTTCTTAAAATAATGCCATATGCATATTTGTCAGAAGCTACTGAAGGAGCTGTTTTTCCACTTTTAACAGATGGCGGCATGTGAATTGATTCTTCAAATCTTTTTTCCTGTTCATGTGTCAGTTCTTTGCTAAGGAAGCACGACAGGCCCAAGAGAAATCTGCGATGATAGGCATATTATGTCATAGTTTGTCACAAACTAAAACAGTATGTTTTGTGAGTTTATTATGCAAAAATCCTTATATGTGAATATGTACAAGCCCTAAATATCACGCAAATACCACGTACAAAGAATTGGATAAACAACGGAGTGACATGAGAATTTCGCACAGTTCAATGCAGAATTGTAACGAAACAGTGCACCAACCAGCCGATCATTGGTAAAAGACAATCCAAGAGGAGTCTAAATGTTGAGATGATACCCGACTAGCTCTA
Source organism: Clytia hemisphaerica (assembly GCF_902728285.1). Lineage (NCBI taxonomy): Eukaryota > Metazoa > Cnidaria > Hydrozoa > Leptothecata > Clytiidae > Clytia > Clytia hemisphaerica. The sequence goes on from NW_027103506.1 coordinate 150,294, forward strand.
TTTTCAGCTCATGACTGCGTAATATGATACTTTTTCGTTGTTTTGATTTATGCGGTTATTGTGATCGATTTTTAAAGTTTTCAATCTTCCAAGTTCTCCATTATCAAAGACACACTTGAAGTGAATTTTCCTTCCGTTCTTAAAAAGATTTGGTTGATCTTTAAAACTCTGCTTAATGAGCTTTATATCGACATCCAAAAGCACTTCGTCACAAAAACCAAGATGTTCCGAAAATAGCGCAGAATCGCCAAGCCTTAAAGTCCTTTGATTAACAGATTTCCCAAGTTCGAAGCTTCTTATTGAAAGGTAGTGATTTTTAATCAAAAGCGCCGAATTTCTCTTTCTTAGTGTTTCTTCTTCGTTGTCACATATTGATATTTTACGAGTACGATCGTACGGAACTCGTTTCTTCGATGTTTGTTTCCTTATTAGAAGATATGATAAAAATTAATTTTCAATCGATTTATATAGGTATTTGTAATATAAGTGAATAAAGGATTCCTAACCATCGAGTAACATTTTTTACAATCTAACTATTTTTCATCAAGATAAGATTTAGCACATCACGCTAGATCGTGATAATATTAAACAATGGCTAAGTAAGAAAAGATTAACGAACCTTGTTTCCACCGGAATATTTCTCTTTCATTTGGGATGTTATGCACTCAACTGTTTCTTCTTCAGTTTTGGATGCGAGCATTTCAGTAATATGATTCTATAAGATTAAAAAGTATTTCTTATACCACGCTTTCCCTGAGAACACAGGGTCAATATATTTTAAAGTTCTAAAAACATCATTATACCTTAGGGTAAAAAATTTTCAAATATCGGCCAAACTAAGTTCCAGAGAGTTAACTTTTAGCACCATTCATCAAATTAAATTTTTTGAATATATGAACTCTAAAAGGGATTTAATGCTGCTTTTAACGCCACCAACAATCGTTAAATTAAATTTCCGTTAAATCCTCCAAAACTTCTCCCTGCCAAAAATTGATAACTTAATGTAATTCAGTTATTGAAAGCAGATCAAAATATTTTGAGTGAATTGCATGCTCTACTATAAAATTTAAGAAGATAATGGTCTAAAAGAAAAGCTACCTTACGGTAAAAACTACAAACAAATGCTATTTCAATACTAACTTGTAAGCCTGACTTAAGCCGTTTCTTCAGTATATTCCTATAATTGGATGGCATCTTTTTGAAAACATCCTCACAATTCAATAAAATTCTATCAGTTACACTTGTTTCCATTTTTTATCTGTAAAAAACAACAATAGTAGTTATAAAGCACCATGATACATGCCACCTTATAAATGTTGAACAGATCCGAGTTAAAAAGCTAATTCGTGAGTTTAAATAAAAAAGATTTGAAGATTGAAGGTATGACTTTAAGGAGGCTTAAAATCCGATGAAATGAAACTCAAAGATTATGATAATAGTGGGTACTTAAGAAAGGTTTAAACTTGAAATCTTGATTTTTGGCCCGAGTTGACGAAAACAAAATGCGCATTCAGTTGCAACACAAAAAGTGTACATACCAACAACTACAACTACGCCAACAGGGCCGGCGAATCGGTTTTAAAAGTGAGGGCGGGCTAAATGATATAGTCGGCCGGAAATTTTTAGAAATTATTGTACTCAACATTGGCTTAGAAGTGGTCTAAATTAAATTTTTATGAAGTTATTGGAATGAAAAAATCAAAGAAGTTAGGTGTCTTTCTAATCAGCAAAGAATATACTACTATATAGTAACAAAATGAAACCTATAAGTAAATACAGCGGACTTTTACATGTTCAAGATTCATAAGTAAAAGTAGATTTAGAGTATGCTTTTAACAGACAGTAAACATACAGTAATCAAAAATTAAAATTGTCCAAAGTAATTAAAGCGATGCTCTTGACACAAACTCTCTACTAACTTCATCTAAATCAAGTTTAACCGTTAGATTTTTATAGATATGGAGCAAAGAAAGATTGTGTAACCGTTTTGGCTTCGCCCTCTCTTTATCTCTCTCTCTCTTTTTTTTTTTGCAAAAAAGTGGTTTTGCGGGCCCTGACAATAATACTAAGAGAGCCAAGAAAGACAATGTTTAAAAATCTCGATTAATCCGAATAAAGAAAAAACACCGTGGATAAATTTTGCCCTATCAAATAAAATTACGTTATAAACAACTCAAGTCTATCATCTCTATCAAGCAACAAAACTTTTTGTGAATTTCGGGAGTTTTAGTTTTTGATCAAATGCGAAAAAAGTTTGTTTCACGAAAAATAATTATTAATAAGCTCATTCAAGAAAGTTTATTTTCTTGGAAATTTCAAAATTAGGACGTTAATGTTACGACTTAAACTTGTACACAACCCGATCCAGAAAAATCTTTATGCATATAATTCTTATTTGGCTGTAAAATAACCTCTTGCGTAACATCGCTAATACACCTTTTCAACCTTAGCCGCCGAGTACGCGTATTTTTCAAGAGATCTGTGCAATGCAGGAGTGAAAAGGTTGTAAACCTCTGTATTCAACGAGCAAAAACATTATTCGCGGCACCCGTGCGACTACGATCAAAAAAGGTGTGAGAATGGATAACATTTTAAACGAAGAATTTAATTTCGATATATCATAAATATTAAATCGACGTAAATATTTACGATATATCAAAATGAAGTTCTTCATTTAAAACATTATACATTGTCACCACTAACTCATCCTCTGCCCAGTGATTTGGAAAAGTTACCGAAAATGCACAAGTGTGCACTTTCGGAACTTTGCTCTCCAAATCGTCAAAAAAAAAAATTTCTTCAGTGGAAGAATATCACTTACTGTCAAGGGTTTCAATAGCTTAACCAGTTTTTCCTCAATTAGTCCTTCCACATACTTTTTCCACGCTTTCCATGTTGATGTTAAAGCGTTCAACGCATTGGTACTGAAACATTCCAAAAGTTTAGCTGGGGTGATGATTTTGTTGCTTTCGATAATTTCGTTGATCTTTGTCATCGAATCAAAATTATTTGGAAGGATGAGCTGCTTAAATACTTCCCTCATCGATGTGATGGCAAACCATGCACGCTGGATTAGATCAGCATGTGCAATGTCATGCAGAACATCTGCATCGTTGGATGTCATTAGATTTGCAGGACATTCACAACGTGTCATCATGCCTATCAGGCCATCCATGTTTTGCCCATCAAACAACTCACCCCTCAAATCAAAAAGTGCCTGTTGAAGATCATTTCCAGTCGGTGTCTGTCCAAAGAACACCTGTTGTATACTGACTTTGGACAGACGTGCTGGAAAGCAGTCGTAAATAAGTCCATAGGCCAGAACACGGGCAATCAACTTCCATTTTTCTGAGCTGAATAACCCAAACTGAAAAGTTATGCATTTGGTCTTTTCGGGACCCTCGCAACATTCAGTTTTAAATTCTTTGATAAATAAAGCTAAAACCCCTTTGGTCACTCCGCCCCCAACACCTCTTTCAACATTCCCGTCTTTGTCTATTATTCGAAAATAATAATAACTTTCGGTAAATATTTTGTTTGTTTGGAAATGACGCAACATATCATGAAAAACATGATTACGCCGAATTAGGCAATCGACGTACTCTCCACCGAAGTCAAGTTGACGGTTGGGGAGAATATGATTCGAACTAAAAAAGACAAAAATCAAACTATAGAGTTCTACTCCCTATCTATTTTCAGTAATTAACAGTGGCTAATATATATTACGGGACTCCCCTAGCGATCTGCGTGAACACATGAATTGCACTTTTTTCTGTAGTGAATACGTGAAATGGAATCAATGTGTGAAACGCGATGTTTGCGTGAACGTAAAACAAGACTTTTTCAATATTTCATTCCTTTGGTGAAACCCCCCTCCCCCAAGCGGTGACCCAAATCACACGATCATCCGAATATTCAGTCTCTTTCACGTATCACAAAAAATGACCCAATCACGCCAACAGCTATGGGATTTGCACAAGTTTCAATTATAATACGAAAGAAGGAAGAAAAGCTGATGTGATCGCCGATGAAACTGACGATGATGATTCAGAGTGGGAGGATTTCCATTATGAGGTTATGAGGGCGATTTTTTTTTTCGATTGAACAAAAAAAAACCGATTTTAAATTAAATGATTTTTCATTCATTTTCCCTAGCCATTCGCGAAAGTTATTTCTATTAAAAATAAAGATTTTCAAAAAGTAAATCCGCGAAATTTTGCGAATTTTTGGTCTCGCGAAACTTTCTGCCCTTAAAGTATCTTCAAAACGGCTTGTCCTACACCCTAATCGACTGAAAATTCGGAAACAACAGTAAATTTTCATTCTAAAACAGTTGGGGTTCTCTAAGTATTTCAACCCTTCGGCAGCGTGAGACGCCTATTGGCGTTTTAAGTAAGATGTAGGGTTAGGATATTTGAAAAGAACTTTCAATTTCCTTTTCGGAAAGTAAAGCCTTCAAAGGGTTAGGAGATGCAATGCGCAATCAAAACAAACATTTGGAAAACGTTCAGTTTCAAAATGGAGGCTGTAAATAACTGGCTGTCATGAAAGTTAGAGATAAGGATTTGAACACATCAAAGTACAGCTGTTCTGTAAGTTTTTTATTTGTTTTTCGCTAATTGACTCAGGAAAAAAGAAATTTTGATTGCTCAATATTTTGCACTTTTTTTCGCTGTCGTAAAGTTATGTAGTAATGAACCTTCTGAAGCTTTGCAGTAGGTACGGCTTGCAAATCCTGCTATTGTAACACGCATGCGTAATTTGTCGTTTTTTAACACCATAAGTAGTTAAATACAAAAAGGAATGAATCGCTAGGGGTGGTACAGTCACTTTCGGTTGGGGTTGTGGAGGGGAAAATTGTCGTTCAAATACTTCCTGGATAGGAGACCCCACAAATATTAAGGACTTGGCTTAAAATAGATAAAATAAACGTGTTGAAAATACTATGCCGAAAAAAAATAAAAATACAAACTGCGGGTAAAAAGACTTGGTTAACGTGACGAAAAAGTAGAAATAAAAAATACTACGCGGAGAAAAAATCAAAAGCTGGGATGCCGATTGGAACTATCTGATGATTTGAGTTAGACAGTGGAAAAGATCCTAAAGAAAGAACGAACAAACAAACTAACGAACGAGCTAATGAACAAAAGGAGAAGGAAAACTTGGGAAAATGTTAAGTACAAATCAACTAAAATCTAGAAAAACTGTTTTTCAGCGGTTTTGGCTATTTCAGAGGATTTCTGGATTCATGAATTAGAAAAAGTTGAAATTAAAAGTGCTTAACATCGGTCAATTTAATAAATATAACAAATAAACCTAACAAATAAGTCCAATTAAAAACTGTAAAAATGGCATCGATCGGAAAACTCCGATTCCAACTCCGTCACATTTTTAAGAAAATCAGAAAACTGATGAAATTTCAACAAAATGACAGAAGAAAAACAGTTTTCCCGCATCTTGGACCGGTAAAAGTTTTTTTTCAGAAATCCAACCCCTGTATTGTATGCTCAATTTAAAATCTTCTTTTAAATTTCTTTCTCCCAAAAATCGGATTTTGCGAGCATTGCTAATACACATCTGAGTAAAATGTCAGAAAAAACTGGTTCTGTCGCATTTTGGACATGACATTTTGGATGTTTGTGTCAAAAAGCAGAAAAAACTGGCGTACTGTATAACCCAGACCCGGACTGGACCCTGGACCCCGAGAAAACCCGGACCCCTCGTAATTTTTCGAGAAAACCCGGACCCCGTCCAAATTTATGAGAAAACCCGGACTCCCATCTCAATTTACGAGGAAACCCGGACCCTACCCAAATTAACGAGAAAGCCCGGACCCCATCCATGCCCATGTTCTTCTTAGGGTTTTCGGAGCCAATTAAAATTCCGGGTTGGCCAGGAAATATTATAATTGGCAGTTTATCTATTTTCCAGTGTTTCTCAATATTGGAGCAAGATTATTTTTCTAGAAAGTTCATAAAGGCCTGATAGTTCCAGATTAGTATAATTTCATCAGAAAAACCATTTAAACCAAAGCTCCTTATTGATATGTGAAGGCTACCAAAAATGGCAATGTCCTCCACCAGAGCAATTTTAACATAAGGGACAAGGACAGTCGAGAAGTCTACTTTGTTGAAAATTTGAACAAAATACTTTGCAGAAAATGGCACTATGGAAGCCCATTCTATACTCCTAAATGATGTTGAAAGATCAGCAGTTGAGAGGGTTGATTAAAATAGAAATCAAAGCACACAATAAAGTATACAAATATATTTGTCCAGAAAGAATTGGCATGTTGTTTGCTTTGTTTTGGTGTTAAAAAATATGTACTTAGGCGGTCATCGAAAAAATGCTCTGTTCGCGTCGCAACGGGTGTTAAAAATGCATGCGGGCGGGCGGACGGGCGGTCAAAAACATTCCCGGTTTTTTTTTAAGCACGCCAGTAACTCAGTGGCTGGTGGTAACGCAAGCAAAACAATTTTTCGATGGTCGTCAGAGCAATTGAGAAAAAAGCTATACTTTAAAAGAACAAATTGCTTTTCCCAGATTTTTTCCCGCATCTCCGCACCGGAAAATCAGCGGAAAATTTGATGCGGGCGGGTGACACGAATAGAACAATTTTTCAACGACCGCCTTATCAGTCCTAAAAAAATAAAAATTTGAATATAATGAGGGCAATGAGTCTGGTTAAATGTTACTATATTTACAAAAAGGATTACTGAAAAAAATACTACTGTAAATAAACTAAACTCAGAAACTTAAACTTTACCATAAATTCACATTACGACATAAAGAAAAAAATATGGTTCAAAGTTTTAAAAACAGAGCTAGTCAGAGCTTTAACTCAGTAGGTATAGAGCTTTCAAAATTTGAAAACAGACACCCCCTACAAAATTGAAAACAACCAGAGGCAATCCAGAGATCAAGCAGAGATAATCCAAAAAATATGTAAATCCATCGATAATCGAAATATAATCCACTGGATGATGAAATAGACAACCATAATCAAACATCATCCAAGATAAATCCAAAAATAATCCATTGGATTTTATCCTTAAAAATTGTTGATCAGAAACAATCCAATGGATTATGGTTAAAAATCGATCTTTTTTAGACCACTTTGCATAATCCATTGGATTAGTACTCAAAAACTAAGGGATATGAC